>NW_015170297.1:373277-395642 GCF_001447785.1 Gekko japonicus | reverse complement strand
TCTTTATCATGGCCAGCTTTGCACAGGACGTTCCCTTGATTTCTCCAATTTTCTTGAAGAGATCTCTAGTCCTTCCCATTCTATTATTTTTCTCTATTACTTTGCATTGTTCATTCAGGAAAGCCTCCTTATCTCTCCTCGCTATTCTCTGGAAATCTGCATTCAGTTGGGTAAATCTTTCTTTTTCGCCTTTGCCTTTCGCTTTCCTTCTTTCCTCTGCTATTTTTAAAGCCCCTTTGCTTTCTTGCATTTCTTTTTCTTTGGTATGGTGGTGATTGCTGCCTCCTGTACAATGTCACGAACCTCTGTCCATATTTTTTCAGGCACTCTAGCTAGCAAATCTAGTCCCTTAAACCTATTCTTCACCTCCACTGTATATTCATCAGGGATGTGATCTAGGTCAAACTTGAATGGCCTAGTGGTTTTCCCAACTTTCTTCAGTTTAACTCTGAATTTTGCAATGGGTAGCTCAAGATCTGAGCCACAGTGAGGACTTCTGGTCGGTACGGCGTGGTGACGAGTGGTCTTCGGCTTGAGCTGAGGACGCTCGATCCTTCTCCGCTTCGTCTGGGGCTCTCGGGATTCCGGGGGCACTCAGCCAGCTCTACTGGAGGAAGAGCTGGAGCAGGGGGCTTTGTTGTGGCCCCTCCCACGACTGGCAACGCGGGGGGGTGTCCGCTCTGTGCCCCGAAGCAGGAGCGGAATGAGGAAAGGAACATGGCTGCCATGCTCCTTATAACCGCTGCCTCCCGTTTTTACCAATAATACTATGGTGTTTTGGATTAGAACAACGGCAAAACAGAAACTGTGAGTACACACATCTTGGAGATTTAAAATAATAGTGTTCCGAAAGAAGGAGAGAGGAAATCGGCCAGAAAAAGTGATAGACGCGGAGTGTTTAGCGGGGTGATGAGGACTGCGCCCTCCGGTTAATTCCATGTCTCGCCTGCCTAGCTGTTTAGTAGAGGACGCTGATAGAATAAAGTAAAGTTTACAAAAAGAGACAGACATGGAGAAAAAGATTGACAAGGAGACTTTAATAGGAGAGCTGTCTGTGGAGCAATTCTTACAGATATTAAAGGAAGGAATAGAAGAAGGAGTTCCACGAGCATTTGCTAGCTTCCACAAACCCCAGCCGGAGTGTGAGAGTAAGGAAGAACTGGACCAAAATATCTTGTGTTTGGTGGAAATACCTGAATACCAGCAAGAAAAGGAAATAAAGGAGACTCAAAGACGAAATGAAAAGCCAATTAAAAAGAGTCTTCTGAAGAGGAAAGAAATAAGAAGGAAAATGCAAAGACTCTCCCCTAATGGGAAAGGAAAGAGACGAGAAAGCTCTGTATGGAAGGCAAAATAAATTGACAGAAAAGGGAGATATGAACTTTGGAGAGCTTTTGAGAAGAGCCTAAAAAAGGCACGTTACCATTATAAAGGGAGAAATCACTTGGATATGGTGTTGTGGAAGAAGAGGCTGCTGAGTTACAAAAGGAGATTTAAAAGATATGATGTTATTTGTGTTATGTATGTGTTACTTCTCCCCCATGAAAATGGAATGATCCGATGAATGTAACGAACTGAAATGACTAGAGTCTTATTTTGCCCGCCTACAACCCTGAAAATGAGTTATTTCCCCCCCTGAAAATGGAATGAATTGATGAGGTAATGAATTTATATGGTTAGAGGGTTATTAAGATATAAACTATAGTGTTAAAAATGTGAGGTAAAATAGTAAGAAAGGGTAGGGTGGGGTTTTTTTTGGTTTGTTTGTTTTTAGAGCTATAAAAGGTGGTTAAAATATATGAAGTGTATTTGTGTTGTATACATGTTATTTCCCCCCCCTAAAAATGGAATGAACTGATAAATGTAATGAATTGAAATGATTAGAGTGTTACTTCCCCCCCCGAAAATGGAATGAACTATGTAATGAACTGAAATGAACAGAGTCTTATTCCCCCCCCCTGAAAATGGAATGACTTGATGATTGTAATGAACTGAAAAGATTAGAGTGTTATTTTTCCCCTTGAAAATGGAATGAACTGATGAATGCAATGAACTGATATGAATAGAGGATCATTAAGGTAAAATAGATAGAAAGAACTGATATGATGAATGATTGGATGGTTGTTGCAGGGAAGGAAAGGATTAGAGGGTGTTAGTATTATAATACTGAGTTAATGTGATAAAATAATTAAGTAATAAGGGAAAATGGAGAGGTAATATTTTGAAGTGGAAGGAGAGTGAAATAATGGTAGGGATTGGTTTGGATATTGCTTCCTTCTGTTTCTTTCTTTTCTTTCTCTGCATTGTTTTGGATTTCCCCTCTTATGTAAGTGATTAGGTTATGGTAAATAAGTAGACAGAATTTTTTTTTAAAGTCTAGAATATCTAAGAAAGGGGGGAGAAGTGGAAGGTGATAGTAGTTTAGTAAATTAGAATTTATAAAAAAAAGACCCTGGCTAGATTAGTTGGGGGGTAAACAATGAAAATAGAGAAATAATAATAAAAACTAAGAAAAGAGTTATATAAAATAAAAATTAATTAAAACAAAAGGAATATTAAAAAAACCTATTATTTATAGGCGATTAGTTTCGGGAATAAATAGAAAAACCTTCAGCAGTATGTGTTGTGTGAGCTAGGATGAATGGGAGGGACAGTCGATTTATTATTTATAGAGATTGCAGATATAAAAGGTTTATTATTGGATGTGTGTAATTGTTACTTGATAATTGCTTATTTGTTGAAGAACATGAAGGAAAAAGTAATTATAATTGTTTGTATTGGCGTTGTTTAGAAGGGGTTATCAGTAGAACAAGGTGATAATGGGATGAATTGAGGTATTATAATTATTGATGAAAGCATTAATGTGAAAAACCCAATAAAAATATTATTTAAAAAAAGGAGATGATGGGTTTCGAAGTTCGGGGCATCTTGTACATAAAATATACCATGTTGAGAAGTTTTTATTATTAAATTGCCCTGCCAATGTTTCCTGTGTGAAGGGCATAAAGCTCCCGAATTAAATAAACATTTCTCTTTCTCTTTCCCTCGAAAAAAGAAAAAAGAAATTACCTAGCCCATATTAACTCTTATACCTAACAATTCATGTTTACCATTGTTGTCTCTAAGTAAGACTTTTGCCATTTTGTGAAATATACCATAACCTTCAAACCAATTATTTATCATTAAACATGTTGTCACAAATGAGGCCCACTTTCTTGTCTATCCCATCTTAGAAACTGCTTAGCCAATAAAGGTTCCATTACAATACTATCTACTTCAGCATCCAACTTACTTCTATATAATCACCCATACTTTATATTTTTTTATATTTTTCTATCCACACGGCTCCTTTTTTTCTTTTCTACAAACCACATGATCAAATTACACCACCCTCCTCCTATAGGCCAGTCTACTTCTTGCATTCTACTTGTCTAAACTAAACTATACGCTATATTAATACTATTTTCCCCATTTCTTATTGATTCATTTTGAACCATTATTTAATCAAATAACAAATCCTCTATTACTACACACCTAAATAATATATTCATACACACATAAAATGGGAATTAAGAACTAAAGAAAAAGGAAAAAGAAAACAACAGAGTTTTTGGTAGCTAACAAAAAATAAAATATAAGTATACAGGAAAAGGAACAAAAAAAGAAAATAGTTCATTTATCAATGCCTTAGTATGACAACAGTCCTGAGTCTCATTTTCTCACTTAAAGATACATCAGAAAGAAAAAGAAGACATTACATGACCCCAATCATATATCTTAATTTTTTCCCCTGGAAATCTATATTTTTCTTTTCTTTACAACCATAGCCAAATGTCTATTATCTTTATATGTATGGAATTTTGTTTTAA
The DNA here is from genome assembly GCF_001447785.1 of Gekko japonicus. NCBI lineage: Eukaryota > Metazoa > Chordata > Lepidosauria > Squamata > Gekkonidae > Gekko > Gekko japonicus. The sequence goes on along the minus strand of NW_015170297.1, from coordinate 391,773 downwards.
TGTGTCCCCTTCCAGATCTCAGCAGGATTATTTTCACATTCTTGTTGTCACTGTTAGATTTCCACACACTACCTCTTATTCTCTTTTTTGCCGATGTTCTCATTTCTTTAATCAAAGGTTTTTGAAAGTCCCTTTTTGCCAATTCTAAGTCTCTTTGGCTCTTTTTGACTTATTCTCTTTTTTGCCATTTTTCTCATTTCTTTAGTAGAAAGTTTTTGAGAATCTCGTTTTGTCAAATCTGTCTTTAAGTAATAAGATCTTTTTGGCCCCTTTTGGCTACTCATTTGCTTATTAATGTTCTCCACGCTTGTTGTAAATACGGGGTATACATCAAAACGCACCTTCTCTTGATCATGGTCCTGGTCTTCTACAACATTCTGCCTGCTCTGCAGCAACTCTTCCTCCTTTTCCAAAATTAAGTGCGCACACTGTTTTTTTTTTCCAGAAAAATTCCCAAAAGCTTTCACAATACCTTTTTGCATCTCTTCCATCAGTAATCTCCGAAATTGTTCTATAGACAGTTCTCCAATGTCTGCGTTTTCATTAATCTCCTCCTCCTTCTCGGTTTCCTCTCGGAGCGCCATTTCTATTTTACTACACATTATCTTTCCACCTCATTTATTCAAATTAGAGTGTCCGTTTCATGCACATATCTTGCTCCATTCTATTAGTCACAAATCCTTGCCAACAGCGTAATTTTACCCCAAGAAAAAAGAAACACTCCGTCAGTTACTTCTCCCCTTCTCTTTCTAGCTGCTCTTTGCTTCCATTTTGGATATATACAGCCTGGGTTTGTTTGTTTTTTGAAAAGATTTTTTTCCATTTTTTTTCCAGGTTACAAATAAAGCTACACATACTCACATTCTCTTCTCTTCCTTCTTTTTGCTACTGTATAGTAAATTAGAAATCCAAATGTGGCTAAAACAGATGGTCGCGACTAAGTAAAACTTGGCATCCATGCCTTACTCCACCAGTCGCTCCCGCTTCAGGGCACTAACAAACACACCCCCACTGCTTTCTGCCTGCTTTCTCTCTATCTCAGTGCATGTCTACTGCATGGTGACTGTGATATGCTCTCAGTGCTGAGTGAAATCAGTTTGCCCAATTCTATTGCCTCATCGTGCTTATCTAAACATTCATGCTCATGATTCTGATCCTGCCATGTCAAACAAAGATTTGCATGTGTGAATGGGCTATACCGATTTAGAACTGTAGAACTTTTCTGTTGCCTTACATTGCCTTGCATGCAAGGGAGGTAGCTCTCATATCCAGCTGTAGGACACTGTGGTTCATCCGTGCAAAACCAGAGCTACCTCCATCCTTTTGAGCACCCTTGGCCTTTTGACAAAGCATGATGGACCCAGCCACAAAATGATTGCTACAAAAGGGCTGCTGTTGCTGGAGGCAGAGCTCGATACACAATGGCTTCCCTAAAGGGAAAGTAGATTTTTTTAAAAAAAAGACTCAGAATTCTGAGAGCAGAATTTTGATCTAATTGATTGAATGTCGTAGGTTGCGACCACACAGGCCTTTAGATCTGACATGGGTGTGAATGCCTGATGGATCTAAAGGGAGTGATCAGACAGCAATATCTGGGAAGCATCCCACAGTCATCGGCAACCCGTGCTGCTCCGTCACAGAAGCAGACTTAAAAGACACCGGGGGAAGTCCGGTAGTAAATGCGTTCCAATGGGTCACGGATGGACTTTCCCCTGTCTGATTGCTCAAGCACGCTCTCAAGCTATCGGGATGGTCTGATCAGGCCATCCTGGCTCAGTGCCTCCCCCCCCCTCGCAGTATGCACATCATCGCATACTTCATAGGGGGCCCTCACTGTGGAGGTGCGATTCCTTGTTAATGCGCATGGGAAACAAACGGCCAAAAAAACCCCGACTCACCCGCAGTAGCGTCTGATCACACAGTAATGGCCTGCACCCGCAGCTACAAAGGGAGGAGTGATCTCACAACTGTGTGTCAAATCCCTCTGGAGAGAATAGCCTCACTTCCCCTCCGCTTCAACTGGCACGTGTGACCGCAGCCTAAGTTTGGTATTCCCCAAACTCCTCTATATTTATAAGGGTGACAGCAAGCAAACACAAGACCTCTGGGAAAGGAAGGTCCAGTGAGATCTCTCATAGGACAGAGGCCTATATTTGCAACTTGGCTAGGAAGAGGAAGAACCTTGCTGAGAAGGTGTCCCCCCACCCTGTCCTGGTTAATCAAAATTCTTTTTGCTTCTTTCAAAATTACTTATTTTGGAAGAGAAGGAACCTGACAATTTGATTGGAGTACAACTTTATTTATTATTTATACCTTCAATTTTATATACCGCTCTAACCTAACAGGTCTCTGAGCGGCTTACAGTTTTATCCAGATTTACCCTAACTAGGGCCACATTGGTCTGGTCTGATACATTCATGCACACAAAAGTTTATACCCAGAATTAAACGTTGTTGGTTTTAAAGGTGCCACTGGACTCAAAATTTTGTTCTATTGCTTCCAGTGCTTTTTTTTTTTTTAAGGTGCCTGAGCTCTCAAGAGGGAAATGAAGTTTTCAATCTGCATACTGAAAATTCATGAACTTTTAAACATTAAAAAAAGCAGTTTGTCAAAGAAGTTCCAGAACTCTGTTACGGTCCCCCCCCGAAAAACAGCCCTGATTGCTTCAGACCAACACAGCTACCACCCTTCAATCTAACTTGCTCACAAATTAATGATGTGCAGGATTTCCTCTGAGAAATTTTGTGTGTCTCATTAAAGTTCTTTTCCTTCTCTTAAATCCTCAGATGGTGTGCATTAATTCCAATCTACAAATTCAATGTAACTTTCAGGGGAAGCTGAGTGGCCGATCAAATGCTTCAACATTCTGCTAAGACTGCTGTAGGTTGCCTTTTCACCTGCACCCCTGATGCAAACCCAACAGCTGATTGGTGGTTAGTGGAGACATGTGACATTCATCTCCGGGCTGGTCGCAAGGATTCTCAGTCAGATGCTGTTGTGTGAGTTGCCTGTTGGTAAAGTTGCCAACTGTGAGATGAGGAAGTCCGGGAGATCTGGGGGCTGCAGCCTGGCGACAGCTGGGGTTTAGGAAGGGGAGGGACCTCACAGCAGAATATGCCGCAATAGAGTCCCCCCCCCTCTGAAACTTCCATTTCTTCCAGGGGAGCTGATCCCTGTAGTCTGGAGAGCGGCTGTAATCCTAAAAGATCTCCAGGTCCCACCTGGAGGCTGGCAACCCTCCAATGCAACTCTGAGACACATGGGACCCAGTCTGGACGGCACACAGAGAGGAGGGGTTTAATGCCGTGCCATGTTCCCAGGCGGAAGCAACTTTTCTACTGGCCACACAGGTGGCTGCTCTAGTAGCCCACTGGTGCCCATAAAGCCCCTGAGAGCGCGAAGGCTGTACGGAGCCGTTTCAGGTCAGAAGAGGAAACCACTTACTGGTTAACCGCCCCGTCCCTGTGCACCATGGTCTCGATCCAAATGGGGTCCCCTGCACGCCAGTTTCGTTTCCTTCTTAGATAGCTGCACGGGGCTCCGTTTTCGACAGCCTCCCTCTTGAACTGTGTCATAGACTGCTTGGGAAAGTCCTGCTCTCCTTTGCCATGGAACGAGAAAGGAGGTTGCCCGTCCTGCAGGAAATGACCCCTGTATGGCAGGATCTGGGCTTTTGTGAGTCTCTGAAGAAGTGAGCAGTGACTCATGAATGCTCCTCGCCTGCCACAAATTTTGTTAGTCTTTAAGGTGCTACTGGACTCTTGCTCTTTCCTGTAGCTGATCTTCAGATGACAAAGATCAGACTCCAGATCTCCAGACTACAGTGGTCACGTGTCCCCTGGAGAAAATGGCTGTTTAGGAGGTGGACTCTATGACTTTATACCCAGCTGAAGTCCATCCACTCCCCAAATCCCACCTTCTCCAAATCTCCTGGAATTTCCCAACCCAGAGTGGGCAAACCTATTCTTATTGCCATGCTTATTTCGTTCAGAAACATTTGGAAGATGAGCTCCTAAGAGACACAGGGATGGAAGTTCAAAATATAGATGCATTTCCCCTGCATGCCGTTCCTTAGTAGAAGAAGAAGAATAGAGTTGTTCCCAGTATTGTTATTATTAATCCAAAATGGTGAAAGAGATGTTGTTAGACCCATCAGCCCATTCTTCAAAGGGCCCTACTGGCACTCCACAGCTTTCCGACTGCTATTTTTCAGATAAACACTCATTTCTTATTACATTATGTGCACTGTAATGACTTGGTAAAGATTCAGTTTCATGGCATAATGAATTATAAATTGAGCAACATGTCACGGCCAAGTACTGTAAAAGTAGCTGCTTATTGATTTATTAACAAAAGTAGTTTTCTTCTTCTTGGTATGTACAAATAGCTTTGCTGTCAGTGCCATGAAACACACTTGAGGAACAGAGAAACATTCTAGACGGCTGCGTATCTATGCCAATGGGTCTAACAACCAAGAGCCTTAGCACTTACGTTTATAAAAGGAAAATTAACAGAGGGCTAAATAAGTGTGAACCATGCTTACCAGGGGTCATTTCCTGCAGGAGCGCACAGGAGCAGAGTTCCGGCAGGAAAGAGCCCAGGGGGGCGGGCACATGCAACAAGTCCCACCCCCTGCTTCCAGCAGCCCTCAGTCAGAGCAAGAAGCAGCCAGGTAAGTTGCAGAGCCCCCCCCTGTCCCCCTGGTCCAAAACAGTCCAGTGGCACCTTTAAGACCAAGTTTTATTCAGGTACAAGCTCTCCCTCCTCTGCGAGGACAGATCTGCATGTTCCCCCCCCCCAATAGCTAGCCATCCAAAACAGTCCAGTGGAGCCTGAGCGGTGGGTGTTGCGTTCTGACACACTTCTGGTGATGTCAGGGGGTGTGGCATATGCAAATAAGTTATGCTAATGAGTTATGCTAATGAGTTCCTGCACCTTTTTTTCTACGAAATGACCCCTGCTTAGGCCTGTCTCCAGAAGTCAACTGCTTTGAGCAATGCCAGAACCGGAAAGATTTAATGTCTTTAAGATAGGGTTGCCAGCTCTGGTTTGGGAAATTCCTAGAGATTTTGGGGGTGGAGCCTGGTATGAGCGGGGTTTGGAGAGGGGAGGGACCCCAGAGGGGTATAATGCCATAGAGTCCACCTTCCAAGACAGCGATTTTCGCCAGCAGAATTTATCTCTATCATCTGGAGTATGCAGTCCGCTCCCGCCCAGGCTGTGGCAAATAAAATGCAAGATTGTACAGAAATTTATTTATAAGTTTATTTAAAAGTTTTTCAAAGGTATTGTTAAAACTGTATTCATATGTGTATGTATTATTTACAAGTGCATGTTTTACATAGGAGTTCAGCCTTTAGCAATCTGGTCAATGTTTTACACCTTTAAGAGAGGAGTATATCACATGCAGCTACATGGAATCAATTAGAATTGTTTTTGAGAGTTTGAGTTCCAGCATGAGAGGTGGAGAGCATTGGCAGTTTGTTATTAAAAAGAAAGCTTCCTAGCCAGACAGAAAAGATGACTGAGATGCTATTCCCATCTTGAGAGCAACTGAGGCAGCTACATGAAAGAGAGAGCAGTTGCCAGCGAATTTGAATATAAAAAGGCTTCTAGCCAGATAAAAATAGTGGACTGGCTGCTACTTCTAGAAATTCAACTGGCTTGCTCCTGATGGAACTGGAAGTAAGTTTAAAATAATTTAAAAATTATTACAATGCTATATTCCGTTCAACTGCATGTCTCTTTCCAGTCTCAATAACCATGTTTGTTTCAGGATGTTTTGAAAAAGAATTTCAGCTGCAATAATTGCAAGACAGTAAAAAAGAAGTTAAACTGCATTCAAAAGAAGTTAAGCTGCATCAAGAGGTTTACACCTTCCAACCTTTTCAGTTTAGAAAAGAGACAATTAAGGAGGGATGCGAGAGAGGTCAGGGTTGTTAAACGGGATAGGGATACATGGATGGAGGACAAAGGGTTGTTAAACGGGATAGGGATACATGGATGGAGAACAAATTTAGAGTCCTGTGGCACCTTTAAGACCAACAAAGTTTTATTCCAAGGTATGAACTTTCGTGTGCAGGCACACTTTTTCAAATACATTGACATGGTAGGTAAGGTCCAAACTTATAGATGGCTGAACAGCAAATTAACATGTAACACGATGATGATGTTTTGGCAATATAAAAACAGAATTAAATAACAAGCTAAGGTTATAAGGATTAAAGAACAAGCTAAGGATGGAGGTTTCATACAGCAAATTCATTCAATTAATGAGCCGTCTCTGAAGCAATCCGGTTATTTCAAACAGTGCTATGCTTTTATCCCCACCCTTTCCCCTCCACACTATCTTCCTCAAACTCTTTTTTGAATGTTCTATAGAGCTCAACTTAGAACACTAAAAAAAAAGTCTGAGAAAGACCACATGGCAAAAAAGGGCGGGCGGGGGGGGGGGGGGAAGTGTGGCACTATTGGAAGCACTGCGGACATTTTAAGCAGCATGCTACAAGGGTTCAGAAGCACAAAGAAGAGGTGAAAATGGAAGAAAGCAGTTTACCTCAAGAATGGCTGAACCCTGCTTTGCTAACTGGACACAAGTGGCTTTGTAGGGGAATCCCTTAGCAGTCAGTTTCTAAAACGGTTGTGTCTGACAAACAAAAAACTGTGAGCAACCGGCTACCAAAACAGATTACAAAATGTTATGTATTGAACCTAAGCCTTTCATCTAGCTGTACCTCGGACGGGCTGAGCTTGCTTCTCTAGAACAATAGCTCACCTGGATCCAGGAACTAACCAATAGATAAGCAGTGTAATGTAAATAGCCTATCACTGGAATCGGGTGTATGTTGGGTGTGGTGTTTTGCATGCTTATAAGCAGGGCTCCAGCCCTGCTAGCTTATCCTTGTAGTGTGCTGAAATCACTGAATAAACTAGAGCTGATCACTGCAATGCGTCCAGAACCCAGTATTTAACACAAAGGCTGTCTCAAAGGGGCCAAAGAGAACTCTTTCTCCCTCTCCCAAAAGACTAGAACTCGAGGATATCCAATGAAGCTGACGGGCAGTAGGTTCAGGATGGAAAAAAGGAAAAACTACTTTACACAGAGAGTGATTTAAATGTGGGATTCCCTGCCAGCGGATGTAGGGATGGCCACAAGTATAGACAGCTCTAAAAGGAGGTTAGACAGATTCAGGTAGGAGAGGTCTATCAGTGGGTACCGGCCATAGTGACTAAAGCAATTTTCCATGTTTAGAGGCACTAATCTTCTGAATCCCAGAGCCAGGAGGCAACATCAAGGGAAGGTCCTGGTCTCCACACCCTGTTATTGGCCCTCCAGATAAACTAGTTGACCACTGTGTGAGACAGGATGCTGAACTAAATGGACCACTGGTCTGATCCAGTAGAGCTCTTCTTACAGTCTTGTGTGCTTAGGAATGAACAGACTAGCGCAACAGAAATGACAAGTCCTCAAGCAGTGTATAATGTTGGTTTTGACAGTGTTTATCCACAGACTAGTCTATCAAATATTGTTTAACTCTTTTACACCTGTTTCCCCCCCTCCACGTCATTTTTAGCAGTTAAAGCTTGTCCAGTTGATTGCAGTGGGAAATGTGTCAACTCTTCCCTGACTCAGGACAGAGAGTGAGTTACCAAGGGATAAACTCCTAACAACTATGGTGATGTTTGTACACCTCCTGAGCCATCAAGAAATCAAGGCGCCCATTGCCAATCCTCCAGGATCACCCCAAAGAAAGAATTTGGTCCCTGTGGCAACCAGGTGCTGAGTAGCAGGAGACCAGAGGCAGGGCCTCTATTTGAAGAAGAAGAAGAGATTGGATTTATACCTCTATTTGAGAAGAGGTGTCAGGAGTCTGTCCCTCCTGGCAGGAAGACCCCATAAGGACAGTGATGGTAGCGTACCCTAGTGTCAGCAAGCTGCCATGGAGTTCTGTGTAACATTGTATGCTTCTAGCTTGATGTCATTCCCCCCCCTCCGTGATAACCAGCTTGTGTCTCCCTGTTGCTTCTGCTGTGTTCATTAGGTAAATTCCTTTCCCTGTCTGTTAGGACTGCTTTGAAACTTAGATAATGCCCAAGGTCGACTGCTGGAGGTTGGAAGGAGTATTGGCGTTGCTTTGAATAGTATGTGCTGAAGCTTGAGAATAGAATTAATGTTTATGTTTAAGACCGTTTGTTCCCAGGGGTTTGGGCGCCTGTTTTACCTGCTTTCCCGCACACGGGAAAAGGACCCATTGGCCACGGCCTGGTATGATTTTGTTTATTATCTTGTACCCCAGAGGTAGTCTCCATTCTTAACAATCCTTGTGTTCCTGCTTTCACCATCGCTTTAATAAATGCTACTTTGCTACAAACATGGATTTATTTGAATGCCTGGAGAATCGGACACCTAGTGGAAGGAAGTGGAATAGCACCCTCCAGGAATTGGTGCAAGACAAGGAGGGGGGCTGGCAGAACAAGGTCTGCACGTCAAAGCAGGCCTGTTCCACCACATGGTTCATGCCTATCCCTAGTCTAGAGCAGGGGTTTCCAGACTTTTTGCAACTGAAGTCACCTTTAGGATTCTGACACAGCATGGTGGGCACAGGAACAAAATGGCTGCCTCAGGAAGCAGAGCCAGCCACAAAATGGCTGCTGCAGCTTACCTTCAGACGCTCAACGATAATCCATGTGCTGTGGTGGCAGTTGCTACCAAAGAATTTTTTATAAAAAATCTGCATAACCAATCAAATCTCCCATGGGCATCCAGAAGTCTTGCTGAGCAAAAGCAGTACCTGTACCCAGTTTGGTGTAGTGGTTGAGTGCGCGGACTCTAATCTGGGAGAACCGGGTTTGATTCCCCACTCCTCCACTTGCACCTGACTAGATGACCTTGGGCAAGCCGTAGTTCTGATAAGAGCTGTTCTTGAAAAAGAGCCGTTTCTGTCAAGAGCTCTCTCAGCCCCGCCGACCTCCCAGGGTGCCTGTTGTGGGGAGGGGAAAGGAAATCAGTTTGTAAGCTGTTCTGAGACACCTTTGGGTAGTGAAGGGCGGGGTATAAATCCAATCTCTTCTTCTTTTTCTTCTACCCACCCACTTTGGTAAAACACTCGGTGGGTGCCAACAACGCCCATGGGTACCATGTTGGAGACCCTTGGTTTAGGAAACTGGTGGACTGTTTACCTCAACTGCCGTCAGATTCTAGGCAAAATCCTTCCCCAATGTCTCCCTTTTACAGGCAGTGCCCTAAATTCTCCAGGATTTTACCAGGCTGAAATTTGCAATCCAAGGTTAGGAGGTTGTCCAGGTATGCTGGTTCCAAACCATATAGGGCTTTGAAAGTCAAGACCAGCAGCTTGAATTGTGCCTGGAAACAGGACAATCAGCAGACCTAATCACTCCATGGACAGCCTGTTTTCCCCTGTCAGGTGTGCCTTGAAAGAAGAAATCTATCTGAGGATGATCTGGGAGAGCATTTATTGGGGAGAATTGGCAGGCATAGGAAGGGTTAAATGTTCCCAACATCTGATTCTGCCATTGATCCGGTGATTAAAATTACCAATGCGGTGAAGAGGGTGGGTGGTTTCTTGAAATGAGAATGTTTAGATAACATGCTAATCGCAGCGTGAAGCAATCTCAAGTATGAGCCATAAAAGGAAAAGGGGGGGGGGACTAAAAGGTTGGGATAACCCTTTATTTGTTCATCTGAACAAATTTCAATGGCTTAGTGAGGTGCCTGAATTACAGTAGGCCGGGTGTCGGGCATTCCAAAGGAGACATTACTATTCAAATGTTCTTGAGCATTCTGTAGCATCACAGCTCAGAGGTGCTGGCGACTGGCAAGTGACAAGTGGCCGTCTGTTTTTCTCTTCCTCTCCATGTCAGCATCTCCCTCTGATCTGTTTCCCCAAACCTCCCGGACTTAAACATTTGAATGAGCAAAAAGGAGGGAGAAAGCAATAAAGCAGCAAACTCAAGTTGAACTTCCACACTGAATAACTGGTCATTAATGATATATGCCCTCATATCATGATAATATATCCAGAATGACTCTTCTGAAAGATCAACGGCTTCCCTCAGTAATTTCACCACAGTGAGGAGCAGAATTAAACTCTGGCAAGTATATCAGTGACAGAAGCTGAGCAAGAAGAAATAATGGCTGCTGTAAAATCCAAATTGACCCTCAGTCAGTAAAGCGTAGCCCGCCAGTTAAAAGAAAATCATTATTTTGTCTCTTTTAAAAGTACAGTGTCCTGAATTACAAATAATGCCCACTTTTCCCTCCTTTGTTTCAACGCCCCAGAAAAACTTTTCTTGGTTCCACTTTTTTTTAGCAGAGAGACAGGCTACACCAGTGTTGCAGACATCAAAGGAAATGGCAAATCCAATCCGATATGAAAAGAGATGAGAGACTCATTAGTGGCATTTTTTACAGGGCTCTTTTTGTAGCAGGGAACTCCTTTGCATATTACGCGACACACCCCTAATGTAGCCAATCCTCCAAGAGCTTACAGAGCTCTTCTTACAGGGGCTACTGTAAGCTCTTGGAGGATTGGCAGGGGTGTGTCGCCTAATATGCACAGGAATTCCTACTACAAAAAGAGTCCTACTACAAAGAAGGTGCTCTGTTATACTGTTTCATCTTTCAGCAGGTAGCCGTGTTGGTTTGCAGTAGAACCACTAGATTGAAGTTCAGAAGTACCTTAGAGACCAACTAGATTTTGGGGGGTAGGAGCTTTTTGTTGGAAAGATGTGGGTTGCAAGGTCTAAATTCAGTCATTATAGGGTCCATGTGTTTATCTTGTGTACTGTTGTTTAGAGTGACCTGGACTCTTGGAGGATTGGCTACATTAGGGGTGTGTCGCCTAATATGCACAGGAATTCCTACTACAAAAAGAGTCCTACTACAAAGAAGGTGCTCTGTTATACTGTTTCATCTTTCAGCAGGTAGCCGTGTTGGTTTGCAGTAGAACCACTAGATTGAAGTTCAGAAGTACCTTAGAGACCAACTAGATTTTGGGGGGTAGGAGCTTTTTGTTGGAAAGATGTGGGTTGCAAGGTCTAAATTCAGTCATTATAGGGTCCATGTGTTTATCTTGTGTACTGTTGTTTAGAGGGACCTGGAAGGGAACCTGGCACAAAGCCAATGGAGAGAAAGCCTGGGCAACTGGAGCCTATTTACTAACAATCATTGGTTAATGTATTCAGGTGATTTCCTTCTAGGGTAAAAAAGAAAGAAGAATTTCCATTACCAACTGTGTGGTCAGTATGTCCGTTGTCGTACTTGTAAAAGCAAGGATGTAGTCTTAAGTGTTTGTTGTTTTGTAGATTTCCTGTGTACCCTTCCCTTTAGAAATAGATTTTTAGACAGAAAGAAAATGCCTCCTCTCCAGTGAACAATGATCCATTGCAAGCTATGAATATCTAACTATTTTTACCAATTTTTCCAACACTTTTGAGAGTCAAAGCTCCTTTCATTGAAAGCTGATACCCCCAAATCCTGTTGGGGAGCTGTAAATGGAAAGCAGAGTTGAGTTGCAAACATGGGGCCTTTGCTAGAAAAATGACCTGAACCAGCACAGTACAGATCTGAACGTTGGAGGAAATTTCACTTGGACTAGTTTTGCTTCCAAGGTAAATGAGCAGAGCATGTTCAAGCCTGCCTTCTGATTTGTTGCTTTCTGAATGCACATCCCTGAATGCTGTTAATCAGATTCACTGGAAGACAGATGAAGAGCAACGCTCATATAGCAAGTCCTCTGTAAAACCACTGATGCAAGGATTAACTTTGAAATTTGAAGTTTGGCCGTGTGACATACAGTCTGAATTTTATAAAAAGGCCGTCATTAATTCTTTAGTTCGTGTATCATATATCGGATATTAAATGCCACAAATGAAATACTGCCAGCTTACTTTCAGTCGTATGCATCAGGCACCAATTCTATTGCATGCCTATGATTTCATATTGTCCAGAATGGAACTCTATTGCACATTGCCTGTGAAATACTGTCCAACTAACATCCTAGCCTACAAACCTGAAATAAAATTGTGACAAATGGTGATCTGAACAAAGCATCCTTTCTCTCCTCCTCCTCCTCCTCTTCTACCAGCATCCTATGTGGCCTGTTTTTCCTTGAATAGAAAGCACAGACCTGTACTCTCAATGTTCTCACCCGGGGCCTCCTTTCTTGGCCTCACAATATTCCCTGCCAACTTTGGTCCACCATATTGTGCCCTCTCATCACATGGCTCAAGCTGTTCCTGGGCCATCTTTACTCTCCCTTCCTCTGTGGCAAGCTCTCTTGGCCCCATTTCTTGTAGCTGTTTTCAGCTTGGACACTGTGCTGCCCTTTGGGGCTTGGGAATGGCAGGTGAATCTGCCTCTGTGTAGGTGGCCCAGGCTAGCTCAGTCTCATCAGGAAGAAGAAAAAGAGGAGGAGGAGGAGGAGAAGTTCCAGAGTCTCCCAGTGGCTTACTTACAGTCCCCCACAACAGAGACCCAGTGAGGTGGGTGGGGCTGAGAGAACTCTGAGAGAACTGTGACTGACCCAAGGTCACCCTGCTGGCTGCATGTGGAAGAGTGGGGAATCAAACTCAGTTCTCCATATTAGAGTCTGCTGCTCTTAACCACTACACCAATCTGGCTCTAAGTAGAGTTGGACCTGGCTATTACTTGGGTGGGAGACCACCAAGGAATTTCAGGGTTGCTCTGTGGAGGCAGGCAATGGCAAACCACCTCTGAGTATCTCTTGTCTTGAAAACCATACGGGGTCGCCATAAGGGGGCGGTGGCACAGGCAGTTAAATGCCTGTAGAAATAGTCATCTCGAACAGCTGTAACAGCGGTTCGAATACCACCGTGGTCGGGGTGAGCTCCCGACCCTTGCCCCAGCTCCTGCCAACCCAGCAGTCCGAAAGCCCCTCGGGGCAATTAGGTAAATGGGTACCTGTCCATAGGAGGACAGGGGGGTACGCGTCCCTCGAAATCGGGCTCCAGCCGAGCGAGGAATCAAGAAGCGATGGTGACACGATGGCAGTCAGCACGGAGGAGATGAAGAGAGGCAGCGACATCCCAAGGAGGCGGTTGGCTCGGCAGCTGATGACGTGGCCAGCAGGAGGACGTCCGGAGCCGCAGGGACGTTGTGACGCCCACCGCGGCTGCGCACCAGGGCCCATAACCAACAGCCCCGAGAGGAGTCGCCAGAGAGCCGAAAGAACAGCGGAGGCTGCGGAAGACGTACCGGAGAGAACTGGAAGAAGTCGCCCACTCACCGGATAAACGAACGATCGGAGCCGGGAGGGTACCTGGTAGGGCTCCCCCCACCCCAGACGTACTGTGGCCATAGTTAGGGTTTCTGCATAGGTCTCTGCACCATGCACCGTGTAAGCCGCTCAGAGCCCTTTGGGGGTGAGCGGGGTACAAATTGAAGGTATAAATAAATATAAATAAATAAAGTTGATTGTGACGCAATGGCACGTTACACCACCAGCAGCAGAATGCTACTCAGTCCAGCTTTCCTGATCACAGAACGCGGTCAGAACTTCAGTGTCTCATTCAGACATTTTAAAAACCCCTGTGTTCATCCAGCCCTCTCCACCCAGCCGAAGCCACTTGGTGCTCCATCAGTACAATAATGTCTTGTGTTTACTGTGCAGTGCTAATGATAGAAAATGGTTGGCAAACTTCTCAGATGAGACGGAGTGTTGTTTGAGGGAGATGTAGATTCCCCGATAGCGGAATGTGTCATAATAACCCTTTCCACCCATTAAATGGAAAATCAGGAGTGGCAGCTGCCTCCCGGAACATCTGCACACGAGACAACACTGACTTTCTGTAGCAGCGCAAGAGCACACCCTCCCTGCTGGAGACGGCGTTCGAGACACAAACCAATCATTTGTTGAACTCTCTTTTCATCGAAGTATGACAGACGTGTACCAGCCCCATAGCGTGATGCATCCCAGAAGGGGTCAGAGCTTTCCTGGCATCATAATGTGCTAGCAGAGAGAATGAGTTTCACGGCTTTGAAGCAGAGCAGGAGCCCCCCCCCCGTCAGTGGAGCAAGGCTTCAGTTCCTGTTTACGCTGCCTTATGGCAAACTCTGCGCATTGAAGTAATTGTTTCCCAAGTCAACATGGGAGGAGTGCCCAGAGTTCTCTTTGATCTGCACTTTTGGGGTGGGTGGGTGAATGTTCCTTCTGAGTACTTCACAAAGCAACTTGGCAAAGAAACCAGAGTAAAACACAGTCTTCCCAAACCATTACAAGAGGGATCCACAACAGGGTGCCTTCTGACATCTTTCCTGGCACCTGCCAAGTGTTCTTTAGAAAACAGGCAGGGCCACGTGGAGCTTTTGTCCAGCAGGGCTTCTGATTGGCCATTGCAGATTTGACTGGCTGGGCAGATTAAAAAACAAACAAACAAACCCATTCCTTAGGCAGCAGCTGCCAAAGAATCTTCTTTGACCAAGAATCTTCACTGTGTGACTGAAGGTAAATTGCAGCGGCCATTTTGTGGCTGGGTCCATCTCCCGTGGCAGCCATTTTGTGGCTAGGCCTGCAAAATGGTGTCGAAATCCCAAAGGTGCCCTGCAGGCTCCGAAAGGTTGGGGAACCCTGCCTTACAATAGCCCTCTTCAGTCTGGTAACCCACTTGAGTCAAAGCTACCTGGGGCCAGGGTAGGGTTGCCAGGTCTGGCTTGGAAAATAACTGGAAACTTTGAGGGTGGATATGGGAGAGGGTGGGGTTTGGGGAGGGGAGGGGCCTCAGCATGGTACAGTGCCACAGAGACCACCCTTCAAAGCAGCCATTTTCTCCAGGGGAGCTGATCTCTGTCAGCTGGAGATCAGTTGTAAAAGCGGGAGATCCCCAGGCCCCACCTGGAGGCTGGCAATCCTAGGCCTGAGGCATCAGCAATCTCTCTGTCTCTCCTTCCTGTCCCCTCTTCCATGTAAAAATAATGACCAACATTTCTCTTGCCAACATTTGTGTCTGGGGAAAGTTTATCAAGTGAGGAATAGCTTGGTGTCTCCAGGCATTCTTGGATCCCGGTCACATGAGCGGGAAAATCCATCAGGGAAGGGAGGCATATTAGACGTGGAGCTAAAAGAAGCACGGGAGCACGATCTTACGCTCCCCCGCGGCTCCGTTCTCCCTCCGTTGGCACCTGATCACACTGGGGAGGCAACGGTGTAGCCCCAGCAAGGCAACACGGCAGTCCCACGTTAGTGCACATGCATGGGGCGCGGATGGCTGCAGGATGCTGCGGGCTGCTGGCGCGTCCACGATCCCATGCTCGCCGTTGCTGCGGATCTTCAGGTAGGTACTCCATTTTCCCTAGTACCTTTTCGATCCACATTTTCGGCTGGATACAACGGGTCAGTGGCAGGTGCGCAACGCTTGCCAGATGTTGGCGTCTGATCGCGCTGGTTTGATCCGCCCTTAATCCATCCCCTCCGTGTACCTAATTCTCCGTGTGACCTGGGCCATTGATGATAACAATTAGATCCATTTTCAACTCTACTCCAGGCCAGGTTTTGAAACTGAAATTGCCTCGGTCTCCCTCACAGATGGCCTACTCGAGGACAGAGGGGCAGGGTCCCTATTGATTCTCCTGGATTTGTCCTGTGCTGTCAGATGGGGTAGCCCTTTGGACTGACTAGCCATGATGTGGGATCACAGGCCAAACTGTGCTGTCTGGCAGGGCTCAATCCATTTTTTTTTTAAACATCTAAGTGCAGCTACTGGGTGAGGTGGCCTGGGGATTTGGTGTGAGGCATCACCAATACCGCACATAACATGCAGCTTGGTTTCTCCTTTTCCTCTGGGTTGGGGGAGGCAGTGTATGCCCTACGCAAATGCTGGCAGGTTTGGGGGAAATACACTGAAGATCTGTCCAGAGAAGACAGCTGTGCTTGCTGCCCATTTATTTCCAAGTCCAATTCAAGGTTATGGCTTTGTCCTTTGAAGCCCTAAATGTCCTAGGGACCAGATGATGTAATCCAGAAGTTGAAGATACCCCCTTCCCCCAAGCCACTCACCTGGTGCTAAGTCTGTTGAGCTTCCAGTAACAGGTAAAAACATACTTGTTTGCCAAGGGTTTCTGTTGATTTGTTGTGTTATAGTTTGTTAGTATTGATTCAGTTTGTGATTGTTATTTTTTTGCTTAGTGGTTTAATATTTAATAGCTGGTATTTCAGCTGTTTTATTCTCATCCTGGCCAAAGTTCTGCTTATTAAATTATATTATTATAAAAGGTTTGTTTTCATTTACTAATTGGACTGATTTGCTTTGTGGTGGCTTTATTTGCTTCTAATTTGCCTTCTCTTCTTAGGCCCCGGTCACACGGGCTGGAAGCGTGGCTGTTTGCCCCGGAGCAAAGTAAAACGCGGCAGCCTGATCACACGTCCTGTCGAGTTCCCATGGTTATGCCGTTAGGTGCCGATCACATACCAATCCTGAAGCATGGCAAAGAAGCAGCACGGTGCTATCACACCAGCAATCGCTAGGCGCCGCTTCCGTGGCAAATGGGATTCCCCCCCCCACACCGACGTTTGCGCATGCGCCGATGGGCATTTGTGCACATCCTGTGGAGACTAAAAAAAACCATCCGGTTTGCGACAGAAAATGGACGGGCACCGGATGCCATGGGATTCAAGCGAAAGTGCAATCAGACGCCCGCCCCTGCCCCGCAGTTTCCGGAAACTAGTGCACTTTCTGCAGTAGTTTTTTACTCCACATCTTCGGTGGGAAGCCATGGGTTAGCCAGATGTTGCGGTGTGATTGTGCACTGAAAATCCGCCTGTCATTCGTGTCTTTAGCATGGCAACATCTCCGTGTGAACGGGGCCTTAATAATTCTTTTCAGTTTTGTTTTCAGCAGCTGCTTTGTTATATGATAGATTTTTTGATGTGTTTTATTATTGCTAATTTTTTTTTTAGTTGTTGGTGTTAGATGGAATTTTTAACATCAATAATGGGGGGGCAACTTTTGGAGCCTGTGGGCATCTCTGGAATTCTGGCATGCTATGGTTGGTGCTGTGACAAAATGGCTGCCACATGGTTGTCACAGAAGGTGGAGCCTTCCACAAAATGGCTGCCACAGCTAACCTTCAATCACACGGTGACATCCTTGTGCTGTGAGGTAGGTGGGGTTGAGAGAGCTCTTGACAGAAACTGCTCTTTTTCAAGAACAGCTCTTGTCAGAACTATGGCTTGCCCAAGGTCATCCAGCCAGGTGCAAGTGGAGGAGTGGGGAATCAAACCCGGTTCTCCCAGATTAGAGTCTTGCGCACTTAACCACTACACCAGACTGGTATAGAAAACAACTGGAAGAGCAGAAATGAAGGTGCAGGAAAATATCATTCTCCATGAGTCCCAGCCATGTTCCCTCTAAGCTATGGAGTCTTGTGAGCAAAAATTCTACTCTGGTCCCTGCCACACGGGGAAAAAAAGGACGGGCAAAATGCGGCCTTGATGCGGCCGTGCTGGAAGAACCACCTCAGTAGGTGGTTTATTTTTGCTGCGCCTTTTCGGGGGTTGGGACGGATCGGGGACGGGTGCGCACCGCTTCCCAGATGTTGTGGTGAGATCGTGCCCGTTTGCTGCGGCCCCAATCCGTCCCTCTCCCGGGCCAAACCTTTACGTGTGACCGGGGCCTTTGTAAGTTACTGGTATTAAAGTTCTGAGCATGCGATTTGGCTACTGCATAAATTAGTTTGCTCTGGAGCCACCCTTCCTGAGCTAAGACAAAACTATGTGAGTCAGAGGCTAAAAGACTGAAAGGTAGCTCACGCTAACTCAGCCTAGAGGGAACATTGGTCCTGACCAACAAAATGGACTCAGAAGCTCTTGAGAACTGCTTTCCCTAAACCTCCTCTCTGTTGCAGCATTTTCCTAGGTACTCTAACCCAGAGACAGAGACAGCGGATAATGGAGGAGAATTCACTGTGCTGCATCTATGAATGTTGCGATCCCAGATAAAATTTAGTGAGTATCAGGAATACCAAAAGATACACCTGGGACTATTAGGACTTGCTAACTATGGGTGCCTTGCATTTTTTGATACACGTCTGCACATACACATCCTTATTAGGTCATTTGTGAAATACATTGGGGACTGTTGACAACCACATGTGTCAGAATGTTAACAGTCAAAACATTTGGGCCACATTGTTGGGTTGCTGGGTGACCTTGGACCAGTCACTCACCTTCAACCTAACCTACCTCACAGGGTTGTTGTGAGGATAGAATGGGAGAGAAAACGATGTTAGTCACTTTGGGTCCCCATCGGGGAAAAAAGGTAGGGTGTAAATGGAGTAAGTAAATGCAGGTCCCTGCCACACGGCAGGAAAAAAACCGGGCAAAGTGCGGCTTTTAATAGCCGCACCAAAATAGAGACGCCGCAGCGGGATCCCATAGATCCCCTGAGCCGTGGTGCCGGTGCTCCCCGGCACAATCAGATGCCGGGGAGCAAGCCACAGTCGGGAGGGGGAGGCTGCCGC
>NW_015170297.1:366633-371983 GCF_001447785.1 Gekko japonicus | reverse complement strand
CTCTGAGACTCCAAGTGAAGGGCGGGGTATAAATCCAATCTCTTATTCTTCTTCTTCTTCCCTCCCTCTCGTGATCTGCCTAAGTTCACCAAATCAGCATTGCTGTCAGATGGCCATCTAGCCTCTGTTTGAAAACCTCCGAAGAAGGATAGCCCACCACCTCCCAAGGAAGCCTGTTCCACGGAGGAACTGCTCTGTCAGGAAGTTCTTCCTAATGTTTAGCTAAAAAATCTTAATTTAATTTCAACCCATTGGTTCTGGTCCGACCTTCTGAGACAACAGAAAACAACTCCATATCATCCTCTGTATAACAGCCCTTCAAATGCTTTCCCCTGTCTGATCGCTCCAGCATGCTCTCATGGCATCGGGACGGTCTGATCAGGCCATCCCAACTTTGTGTTGTTGTTGTTTTCCCCCTTCTCAGTATGCGCATCATCGCAAACTCCATAGGGAGCCCTCAGTGCAGAGGTGCGATTCATCCATTCCTCGTTTAAGCGCATGGGAAACAAACGGCACCAAAAAAAAAAAGACTCACCCACAGTTACATCCGATCACACACTGAGAGGCTGTGCCTGCAGCTTCAAAGGGAGGTGTGATCTCGCAACTGCAGGTCAAATTCCTCTGGAGATAATAGCCTCACTTCCCCCCTGTTTTATCTGGCGTGTGTGACCGCACCCAAAGTGGAGAGATGCAGCAGAAGCAGAGTTCTAATCCCTTCAAAAGAATGAGACGGACGCTCACCAAGTTACTATGTGGGCACAAAGCTGCCAATGGTCTCACAAAACTATTGCTTGGAGACCACCCCTGTACCCTTCTAGCAAAATTCAACATGGTGGAATAGTACACATGCTGTCGAGAAGGGGTGTCGGAGAAGCAACAGCCTGCTAAGTGTATAATGACTGCAAACTCTGCTGATAGAATCTACTTGTACCCTAGGGGGAGCTGTGGAGCGTTCTCTAGTGTTTACGGTTTATTGAATGTTTTTTCAGGCTACCCTCCTGTTGTTTTCTCTCTAGTCTGTGTTCAGGCTTATGCTCTGTAGGCCTCTCTGTTGTATTAGCAGCCTGTAGTCATTTATTGTCTTTCTGCAAAATCCTGTTGCAGTAAATTCAGTGAAAGCAAACTTCAAAGCTTGGGTTGGATTATTTCCTGAACTCTGCCAACAGCTATGACATTTTGGACCTCAGAGTGTAGAAAGTAGTTTCTTAAGAGGCCATGGTTTATGGTTGGGAATGCCCTGCTGATGGTGTTAATACATGTCACTTCCAACACAACCTCCTATGAAGAACCAAGTGTGCAGTGAAGCAGGGGTTGTGGCTGAACCGTGCCTTGGCATACAAAAGGCCAGCCATGACATTTGAGCTTGCTACGCGTCTGTAAAAGTCCTGTGGTTTACATTAATATATCATGGTGGCTCAAGAATTCTAAATAAACCTTGCTGTCAAATATATATCCTTCCACAGTGGCGGAATCCCAATTTCAGTCCTCAAAAAAACATACAGAATGCATCCAACTCTCCACAAAAAACAAACTACTGTTCCTTGGATTTCCAGAGCTTTACATCTAAGCTTTCTCCCCTAAAGGAAGACATCTCTAAATTGGATTGCTGTTCCCACACAGTTTGTGCAATGCTGTACCTGAAGCTCACTCGAGTGCAACACTTCTGTTGTGTTCTTCAAAAAAATCAATTCCTTCCCATCCCGTTACTGGTTATGTTACAGTGCACTGCTAAGCAGAGTTACACCCTTCGAGGAACACTGACTTCAGTGCACTTGAGAGGGTGTAGCTCTTCTACGGATCTCCCTGTCAGTTTAGCTTGGAGTCAGCACTTAAACTCTTAACACGTAAAACCATTACACTTTCCAAGAAGAAGAGGAGGAGGAGGAGATTGGATTTATACCCTGCCCTTCACTACCCAAAGGAGTCTCAGAGCTTACAAACTCCTTCCCCTTCCCCTCCCCACAACAGACACCCAGTGAGGAAGGTGGGGCTGAGAGAGTTCTCTTGAGAACTGCCCTCGAGAGAATAGCTCTGACAGAACTATGGCTTGCCCAAGGTCATCCAGCAGGTGCAAGTGGAGGAGTGGGGAATCAAACCTGGTTCTCCCAGATTAGAGTCCGCGCACTTAACCACAACACCAAACTGGCTCTCAGTGATTAGTGATTTCTTTGCTGTGTCCTCCATATCTCTTGCTGAACTCTCCTAGGCTTACTCTGCGTTTCCTATTACCTTGTTAGAAATTTGGGCAGACAACATCACACAGGGTTTTTGGTTTTTTTAATGGATAATTTCTGAACTTCCACACCTATTTTTTCTTTCTTTTTTTTTTGGTAAACAAATTTTTTTATTTTTTCCATAGGAATACAACATTTAAATTAAACCATTTCATTTTTCCATTGTTT
The DNA here is from genome assembly GCF_001447785.1 of Gekko japonicus. NCBI lineage: Eukaryota > Metazoa > Chordata > Lepidosauria > Squamata > Gekkonidae > Gekko > Gekko japonicus. Next base: position 369,581 of record NW_015170297.1, on the reverse strand, counting down.
ACCCCATTCCCATCTCCTCCCCTCCCTTCCGTGGCTTCCCGCAATGCTTCCCCCCCATTTCACATTACTTTACATCAATTATATCATTTTTCTTATAATTACAATCTCAAGATAACTTCATTTGACTTAATATTGATCTAAACATATTAAGTTTTGTTTCACATCCCAGTTCTTTTCCAGATATATTTTAAAGTCACTCCATTCTTGAAAAAAAACGTCGTCTTCATCGTTGTTCAGTTTTTTTGTAATTTTATCCATTTCAGCCATGAACAGAACTTTTTGTATCCAGTCTTCTATCTCTGGTATTTTCTCTGTTTTCCAAAATTGTGCATATATCATTCTCGCTGTTGTTATTAAATACCAGAGTAAAGTCTTTTTATAAGGAAAGGAGAGAAAGAGAAAGAAAGAGGGAGAGAAGGAAATGAGGGAAAGGGAAAGAAGGAAAGAAAAAGGAGGAAAAGAAAGAGGCTTCTTGCTCCTCATGGCCTGGAGCTGCTGGGAGCAGGGGGTGGGGCTTGTTGCATGTGCCCGCCCCCTGGGCTCTTTACTGCCGGAGCTCTGCTCCTGTGCGCTCCTGCAGGAAATGACCCCTGTCCGCAGCTGTCGGCACCCTGTGCCACTCCACCAGAGAAATGGAGTTAAAAGACAGTGGGGAAAGTCTGGTCCTAATGCTTGCCGAGGGGCTATGGATGGACTTCCCCTGTCTGATTGCTCAAGCATGCACTCATGCCGTTGGGATGGTCTGCTCATTCCATCCCAACTCAGTGCCATCCCACCCCCCACCCCCCGCTTAGCAATATGCACATAATCGCATACTCCATGGGGAACCCTCAGCGAGGAGGTGCGATTCCTCATTTATGTGCATAGGGGGGGAAATCCCACTCTCATGTGGTGACGTCTGATCATACAGTGACGGGCTGAGCCCACAGCACAAAGGGATATGTGATCTCGCAACTGCAAGTCAAGTTCCTCTGGAGGAAATAGTGGTGTTTCCCCTCCTCTCCGAATGGCACTTGTGACTGCAGCCTTAGTCTGCCTGTAGCAGTAGAAAAGAGCAAGAGTCCAGGAGCACCTTAAAGACTAGCAACAGTTCTGGCAGGGGAGGAGCTCTCCTGGGTCACTTCTTCATCACTTCTTCAGATCTAAAGATGTGAGCAGTGCTCACGAAAGCTCCTCCCCTGCCACAAATTTTGTTGGTCTTTAAGGTGCTCCTGGACTCTTGCTCTTTTTATTAACCCCATGGGGTGATGCAGTGGTTAGCTTGCTGACTTTCACTGTTTTCTTTTTCTGGGAATGAGGTTCCCTACATATTTTAGAAGAGAGGATTACCTTGTGGAACCCTCAGCACCCCTGGGGGCTATGAGGCCAAAGGTGTAAGCAGACTCCATCTTGCATCAAACCAAGGAAGGATGTAGCATTGTTACAGAGAATGTAATTTATTTTTCCAAAGTTCACTCTTTTTAGATATAGCTGTTGATTTATCTTGTCTCTTATTCTCTTTCAAAGGAAGAATTCCTCTTTTCTTTCTGTTTGACTGCTCTTTTCTTTTACACTTCTACGCATGCTTTTATAACTTCATCCCTTGCAAGGCTTCTTTGATGTTAAGAATGGCGCTCTAGCAGGAAGACCTTGCTTGCCTCTGTGCACGTGCAGAGTGAAGTTCTGACATTTTGAAGACCCTCCCTTCCTGTCCTTCAATTTTTATTTTGATCAATATGGAAATTATTTGCAACAGAATCCAAGTTCCTTAAAAAGCGGAAAAGAAATGGATTGTTTGTGACTGGGTCATTCAAGTGACCTGCTTGTATTTTAAAGCAGGGAACTGCTTGCACCTTCATGATCAAACATATAATATACAGGACAAGATGGTCTAGATTGCATTGCCTGCTTTTTGTGCCCACACAGTTGAGTACCTATTTGGAAAGAGATCACAAAATGTTATCACAAAATTAGCTGGGTTCATGGGCAGACAGAGAAGATACACAGAAATTCCAGTAGTAAGCCATACTTTAAAAAAAAAAAACCTACCCCCCCCTTTAATTATGTGCCTTTTAAAATTGGAGGCAATGGCACACAAGTAGAGGACGGCTGATACAAAATGGTGCAATATTAAATGAGGAATCCTACAGACACCTCCAAATTCATGAAACTAAAAATATCTCACTGAAGAATTGATGTCATGTTCATGACTGGAGAGCAAAATGTTAGCCAAACGGGCAGGTGTTCAGGCATACCCAATCTCAGCCAGGAGGCTCCTGAGGTAGGTTACGGGGGTGGGGGGATGAAAACAGTTTACAAACAACATTACCAGCATAAAACTAGCCACACAGAACGACAGACTGGTGAACACTTAGCACTAATCCAGAACAACCTGTAGGTTGCGGTCACACGTGCCAGAAAAAATGGGGGGGGGGGAAGCAAGGCTATTTCCTCCAGAGGAATCTGACCCCCAGTTGCGAGATCACACCTCCCTTTGAAGCTGCAGCCGCAGCCTGTCAGTCTGTGATCAGATGCAACTGTGGGTGAGCCAGGAGTTTTTTGTGCCACTTTTTCCTCATGCGCTTAACCGAGGGATTGATGAATTGCACCTCTGCAAAGAGGGCTCCCTATGGAGTTTGCAATGATGCGCATACTGTGAAGGGGGGGGGGAAACAACGGCATGGAGTTGGGATGGCCTGATCAGACCATCCCGACGCCATGTGAGTGGGCTGGAGCGATCAGACACAGGAAAGTCCGTCCATGGCCTGTCGCAACCCTTCAACTACCGGATTTCCCCGGGTGTCTTTTAACTCGAGTTCTGTGGTGGAGCAGAACGGGTTGCTGACAGCTGCAGGGTGCTTCCCAGATGTTGTTGTTTGATTGCCAAGGACAAAGAAGGGGAAAGGGGGGGGGGGAACTGAACCTAAAACTTAGAATCCAGAACCTGACAAAGGTTAGTCAAATGCAAA
>NW_015170297.1:363052-366193 GCF_001447785.1 Gekko japonicus | reverse complement strand
CAAAACAGTCCAATGGAGCCTGAGCAGTGGGTGTTGCCTTCTGACACATTTCTGGCAATGTCAGGGGGTGTGGCATATGCAAATAAGTGATGCTAATGAGTGATGCTAATGCGCTCCTGCAACTCTTTTTCTACAAAATGCCCCCTGGATAACAGCCATAGTGTGTGCCATGTGACATAGATGCAATGAAGAAGTCTGACCAATTCATTAGCTCACAGATGTGTGCCTGGGTATATGTGCTTCTTGAAAAAACTGTTCTTGTCTTAGAAACATAGAGCTGGGAGGGATCTCAAGGGTCATCTAGTCCAACCTTTTGCACAGTGCAGGAAGTTCACAACTACCTCCCCCCAGTCACCCGGTGACCCCTGCTCCGTGCCCAGAAGAAGGCAAACCGCTCCAGGATACCTGGGCCAATCTGACCTGGAGGAAAATTCCTCCCTGAGCCCAAAGTGGTGAACAGCATTTCCCTGGGCATGTAAGAAGTGGCCATGAGAGCCGAGCACTCGCCCTTCCCTCCCTGCCCTCCCTCTCATGATCTGCCCAAATTCACAGAGTCAGCAGTGCTGTCAGATGGCCATCTAGTCTCTACTTTAAAACCTCCAAAAAAGGAGATCCCACCACCTCCCGAGGAAGCCTGTTCTATTGAGAAACTGCTCTGTCAGGAAGAACTTCCTAATGCTTAGTCATTTTGATTTAATTTCAGCCCTTTGGCTTTGGTCTGACCTTCTGAGCCAACAGAAAACAATTCCACTCCATCCTCTATATGTTATTCTTGTTTTTTGCCACCAAGTCACAGTTGCCTTATGGCAACCCTGTAGGGTTTTCAAGGCAAGAGACGTCCAAAGGTGATTTGCGATTGTCTACCTCTGTGTAGCAACCCTGGGCTTCCTTGGTGGTCTCCCATCCAAATGCTAGCCAGGGCCAACCTTACTTAGCTCCTGTGATCTGATGAGATCAGGCTTTTCTATGACAGCCTTTCAAATACCAGAAGAGGGCTACTGCATCACCTCTCTTACTGAAATCTTTGGGTTCCACAAAGTTTCTCAGAAAAAAGAACACGCAAATTCAGTTCAAACATTGTTTTCAATAAACTAGGGGCAGACTGAGCCCTTGATAAACTCGTTGTCTGTGAAGGTGACAAGCTCCATTTGCTGAGACTCGTTTTGATTCCATCCCTTGCGGAAATCTTGGAACTCCTTCAAAGACAGCCTGACCCTGGGAACTGTCCTCTTCTGTCCCTTAGGCACATCAAAATCAGGAAAGATGGGAAACGGTGAAGGCACGAGTGCCCAAATGCCAAACAAGAAGCAAATCTTGTGTCTCCTTAATCATTTATACTACCCAACAAAGTATATCCCCCCCCCCCAATGAAAAACCTGGTCATTATCCTTTGGGCATTTAAAAAAAAAAAACTTTCAGAAAAGCCCTCTCTGCTTTGAAATGAATTGTAAGGCTACGAATGTTCATGTGGATTCAGTTACAACTATATAAATCTCTCAAAGTAATTAGAACGGTGACCTAAGGACTTAGCCAGCCATTTGGAGAAGAACGGCAGCTCCTTAACATTTTGACTGCAAAAAAGGTCCATGAAAATAGATACTCCACTCAGAATCTAAATGGCCCATTAGGAAATCACATAGGATATTTTATATGCACGGCCATTTGTAACGAATGCATATGTTCCCGCTCTCGGTGATTATTTCTAGCATAATATGACACTGTGCAATATACTTGTCCCCCTAATTGCGCACTGCAAAATGCTCATAGTGCTGAAATTGAATCAATCAGTTGAGGACTACCTTTGGCTTCAGAATGGCTTCCTGCATTGTTTCTCTAACAGTCCAGCCATTATACATTCATTACATTTGATCCTTCCATGTAAATCCTTAGATGTATGGGAAGACTGTGAACAAGGGGTTAGAAATGGACACAAACACACATGACAGAGTGCAGCCATTTCGTCTGCATCAGGAAAGCTTCATTCAAGTCCAGGAGCAGCTTAGAGATCAACACAATTTCCCGGGGATAAGCTTTTGAGAGCCAAGGCTTCCTTAATGAGATGCCATATCTTTGACCCGTGATCGCTTATACCATATCTTGTTGGTCTCTAAGATACTACTGGACTCAAATCCAGTTGAATTCTTCAGTCCCCGTTCCATTTAATCCCATTTTTAAGTCAGTCCCAAGAAGTGCATTCCAATGGAATCTGGCTGCAAGCCGAACGTCAATCACAGACGGGGGGTGCTTGGCCTACCCCTGCGGGGAGGAGAGGAAGGTGACAAGCCATGCTAGCATGACATCACTGCATCGGGGTGGAGCCAGTGAGGATTTAAGCATGGCTCCACCCCTAGTTGGCCTCTTTTGCTGCATGCTTCGCCCACCCTCCCTCCCTGAAGGCAGTACAGACTTCGGCTGGTTGCCTTTGGGGGGGCTAGGAAGGATCCCCCCCCTTGATTGGCTGGTTAGGGGTGAGTTTTTACCTACCCTGTACTGTTGTTGGGTGAGTATGGGAAATTTGATGTGGTGGCACCTTGAATAGGATTGGTCATTTGGCAGGTTGGTGCAGAAAAAGGGGGAAACAGATATGGTGAACACCATATGGCATCTTCCCCTTTTGGGGGTCAAGGGGTCCATCAGACTCAGCCTTCAGGTTTTGTGCCCCCGTGCAGGGGATGAGGACTGCCTTGGGGATGCCCGGGTAGGCCCCTACCCTCCAGGTTGTGCAGGTTCGGGAGGGGGGAGTTCCTGGGCAGTGTTCTGTTTCCTAGACTGGCCTGGGGTGAGCCAGCGGTATGGCTGGGGAGAAAGGTGGCTCATCCGGCATATCGCTGGGAGGTGGTCTGGAGCGAGCCCTGGCCTTGGCCTAGTTCTGCACCTTGCCACAAAAAGTTTTTGTTCCAAGTGTTGTTGTTGTTCAGTCGCACAGTCGAGTCCAACTCTCCGCGACCCCATGGACCAGATCACGCCAGGCCTTCCTGTCTTCCGCCGTCCTCTGAACTTTGCTTAACTTCATGTTCGTTACATCTATGACACTGTTTAACCATCTCGTCCTTTGCCATCCCCTTCTTCTTTGACCTTCAATCTTTCCCAGCATCAGGGTCTTCTCCAGTGAGTGCTCCCTTCTCATTTGGTGGCCAAAGT
>NW_015170297.1:358533-362705 GCF_001447785.1 Gekko japonicus | reverse complement strand
TGCCGTGGAGGGCCACCCAAGACGGACAGGCCACAGCAGAGAACTCAGACCGAGCGTAATCCCCTGGAGAAGGAAATGGCAACCCACTCCAGAATTTTTGCCAAGAAAACCCCATGGACAGTATCAAAACCAAGTGTTGTAATAACTTGTAATTCAGCAGTTTCCCTTTCCACTCTGTTCCTGAGGTTCCTTATAATAAAACAGCTACCTTGAGGTCATCCATGGAATGTCCTGTTCAGTCTCTGGCTACCCTATAGACAAGCCATCAAGAAAAGGAAAGGCAAAAGACCGGAGGTTTCATTTTTCTGTAGCGGGGGTCTTCAGTCTTTTTGAGCCTGTGGGCACCTTTGCATTCTGAGCCAATGTGGTGGGCTCAGCTACACAATGGCAGCCACAAAATGCCTGGCAAAGGAGGTGGAGCCGGTCACAAGAGAAGATTCTTGTCTTGGGGTGGGAGCTGCTGCCAGAGCAACATTTTAAAGAATCTGCACAGTTCATTGAATCTCCAGTGGCCAATCAGAAGCCTCGCTGGGCAAAAGCCCTATCTGACCCCGCCCACTTTCTAAAAACACTTGGTGGGTCCCAGGATAGGTGTCAGCAGGCACCACTGTAGCCATGGATGCCACATTGGGGGCGGGGAGGGCTGTTCTATAGGCAAGAAGGTGAATGTGAGCAGCAACATGGCTTCTCAGGAGTCCAAAATTGTGATAGGTCACGTTTCTTTTCTCTTGGTAAGCATGAAAAATGGATCTCAGACTTCTACAGGGATCATAGGAGCTGGGAAAGTGGTTTGCAGGTTAATTTATTCACTTTAGAGCCTGCCCCTCTCACTGAGACTCTAGTAGGATTGCACGGTCTCGATAAATGCAACCAATAGGATTATATCAATGGTGCGACCTCATTTGGAATACTGTGTGCAGTTCTGGTCACCACACCTTAAAAAGGATATTATAGCTTTGGAAAAAGTGCAGAAAAGGGCAACTCGAATGATAAAAGGGTTGGAACACTTTCCCTATGAGGAAAGGTTAAGGCGCTTAGGGCTCTTTAGCTTGGAGAAACGACGACTGAGGGGTGACATGATCGAGGTTTATAAGATTATGCATGGGAAAGAGCAGGTAGAGAAAGAGGTACTTTTCTCCCTTTCTCACAATACAAGAACCTGTGGGCACTCAATGAAATTGCTGAGCTGTAAGGTTAGAATGGATAAAAGGAAGTACTTCTTCACCCAAAGAGTGATTAACACATGGAATTCACTGCCACAGGAAGTGGTGGCGGCTACAAGCATGGACGGCTTCAAAAGGGAATTAGATAAGCATATGGAGCAGAGGTCCATCAGTGGCTACTAGCCACAAGGTATAGATAGGGACTCTGAGGCAAGTGATGCTCTGACTTCTTGGTGCTTGGGGGGGGGGGGTCAACAGCGGGAGGGCTTCTAATGTCCTGGCCCCACTGGTGGACCTCCTGATGGCACTTGGTATTTCTGGCCACTGTGTGATGGAGAGTGTTGGACTGGATGGGCCTTTGGCCTGATCCAACATTGGCGTCTCTTATGTTCTTAAGACTAACACAATTATTCGTGTTTGTGTGTGTGTGTATTTTGAAAAGTACTGAGGTCAGAGACTAAGCATAGTGAATCAGCTCTTGTTTATTGGATTACATTAGGAACGAAAAGATACTTTGGCCGGGCAATGCCCGGCTTATATGCGTGACCCATACCACACACACACACACACACACACACACACACACATTACCCGTGATTGATTCTGTTTAGAAGTCAACATCTCAATAGGTTTACTTTTGGATCCGGGTGAACCCATTGGTGTACCCTAGGATCCAAAGCGGCTATTGTCTTAAGACCGAAGATCGGAAGGTTTGTCTGACCAGGCTAGCGCAGCCGCGGCCATCTTTTTGCAGCTTAATACACAACATATTTTTCACCTTCATATCACAGAGATCTGCATAGAAAGAATCAAATGAGGATTTCATCGGAGAATCCTTACATAGGTGTGCAAAGTATATCTGGAGAACTAATTAGAATGCAGCCATAAGCAAGTCTCTGTGCTCTTTACCTGGATGTGGTATTTCAGAAAATCGAAAGAACAGCTGAACAGGAGTAGAAATCTGTCTGCACACAAAACACTTGGAGGACAATGAATAATAACATTACAGTCTGAGCCCTGACACAGCAAGCTTAATAAATTATCGGATCAGTGGTATAATGGGAAATAACTCCAGTGTGTTCATCAGGTTTTCCCTTAGCATCCCAAATGGTGTCAAACAAATAAATTACTAGTTCTAATACCAAATCAAATCAAAATTATACACTAAATTGATTGGGACAACTCATGAAAGATGAAGCAAAAAAGCTTTGTAAGCAGGAAAAAAAAAGAACAGAAATCACAGTAAACTGCTTGGAAAAGACTAGCCCATTCTAATGCAACTTGCTTAAGGCCAGAATTGCAACTGGTGTTTTAAATTTTCAAAAATCAAAGGAGAGTTCTGTAGGGATTTTGGGGAACTGAGAAGAATTTTAAGGCAACAAATGAATCTCAGTAAGATGCGCTAGAGCGACATGCATCAGGTCAGAATAGCATGTAGGTAAAGGTAAAGGTTCCCTTGCTTGAAAGCCAGTCGAATCCGACTCTAGGGTTGCGTTGCTAATCTCTGTTTCAAAGCCGAAGAGCCAGCGCTGTCCGAAGACATTTCCATGGTCATGTGGCCGGCATGACTATACACCAAGGCGCACAGAATGCTGTTACCTTCCCACCAAAGTGGTACCTATTTATCTACTTGCAATTTCTTGCTTTCAAACTGCTAGGTTGGCAGGAGCTGGAACTAGAGATGGGAGCTCACTCCATCATGCGGCACCCGGGTCTTGAACTGCTGAACTACTGACCTTCCACAGCCTGCAATTCAGCGTCTTAACCACCTGAGCCACCACAGCTCCTCAGAATAGCATGACTGTGTTTCAAAACCCCATCCAACTGGCAAGAGAAACCAACAGCTGGAACAAACCAAAGAAGTGACCAGGGGTCAAATAAATAAAAATTCCAGAACCTCAACTCGCCCCCTCCAGTTGCCTCCAGGTGATAAGAAGAAAAAGTGAACAAATTACAAGAAATATATTGTAAATATTCAGCACTTATTAAGGATACTAATATCCATGTACTCTAGTCATAAAACAATTCCAATCCATAACCATTTCCATTCACATCCAATATATTTAAAGGAATAAAGTGCCTGCGTCAAAAAAGTCAGTTCGTTGTTTCCAAAATATAGGTTAAGTCTATCAAAACATTTAATTGTTTTCAGAACATAGCAGATACTTCTTTCAAACAATACAATGTCAAAGTGCATGCACTGAGAGTGTGGAAAGGACTCTGCCATCCCACATTGTCCATATATGCAATACTGCAAGTCCAATATGAACATCCCATGTTCTCAAAAGCACAATCTACAGGAGAGTAACATTTGGAATACGGTGTACAGTTCTGGTCACTGTATCTCAAAAAGGGCACTGCAGAGCTGGGGAAAATACAGAGGAGGGTGACCAAATGATTTGGGGGTTGAAGCACCTTCCCAATAGTCTGGGATTTCTCCATTTAGAAGGAAACAAAGGGGGAACATGATAGAGGTTTATGAAATTATGCACAAGGTAGACAGAGTGTTCAGAGAGGACCTTTTCTCTCTCTTCCAAAAAACTAGAATGTGAAGTCCCCCAATGAACTTGATGGGCAGTAGATTCAGGATAGACAAAGGAAATGATTATTTATTCAACAAGAAATTAAATTATGGAACTTCCGGTTTATGGCGACACGCTGAGCAGACTCATCTCCCGGACCTCCCGGGGATGAAATCTGTGCACCAGCAGAAAGGGGGGGGGTGACGTCTCGCTACCCTCCCCCCCCGGAGCCTGGTTGAAAGGCTTCTAGCCATGGGACTTTTGAGAGGTGGCCTCTTCGCCAGTGCGATGCTGGGGAATTGAGGCGCTTCTCCGTCCTGATGGTCCTCCTGCTGTATGTCCATATGGAACTAGTGACGCTGACCGGGACAAGCACTGGAGATCGAGTGGTTTAAACGGAGCTACAGCAAGGTCGCAAGACCGACTATGAACTGTGAGTTGGATGAGAGCGCAATTGACATTTTAAAAAGAAAGCTCCCACCCCAAG
>NW_015170297.1:347459-357910 GCF_001447785.1 Gekko japonicus | reverse complement strand
CTCAAAGTGGCATGTGAGGGATTTTATCCTGAGAGCAACGGCGGGGGAACCCTTGAAAATTGGCGACAGTATCATCAGGATCCTGAAAGACATCCCATTTGAAATAAGACAAAGGAGAAAGAAATATAAAGATTTCATTCATTTTCTTCAAACAAATGCAATTAGCTACAGGTGGTTATATCCAGAGGGCGTAACCTTCAAACTTCAGGATAAAAAAGAAAAGATTGACTCTGTTTCCAAAGCACGGGACTTTTTGAGAATCCAGTTGGGTGAGCCAGAGGAGGTGGATAAAGAGGAGAAGGACAGTAAGTCCAGTGGCGAGGTGGACTCGGGGTATTCTGGAGAGGACTCTCTTTCTGAAAAAGGGGCGGCTGCCCCTGAAAGTCCATATAAACTGAGGAAAAGACAAGAAAAGAAAAAATGAAGGCTGAAGACTCTGAATTGTGCCTTTGAAAATATGGTTTTTAATAATGGGATGCTCTGGGGTTTCTCTCTAACAGTTAAATCTAAGTTTTAAAAGATATTTTAGCATGTCTGACTAAGTTCAAAAGATATTCGCGATTCAAGGAAAGATTTTGTACTTAAGCTGTTTTAATGATCTCCTTCTCTTGGGCTTTTAGTTAGTAGTGGTTATCTTTACTTTCTCCTTAATTGTAGTTCCCTTCCCATATTTCTTTGTAGTTTGTAATCCAATTAAGAAAGCAATAAAAAATCCCCTCTGGGGGGCCAAAAAAAGAAAGAAAGAAATTAAATTATGGAATTCACTCCCAGAGAAAGTAGTGATGCCCAAAGGCATAGACAGCTTTAAAGGGGGCTTGGGCGTAGGATCTCTTCGTGGCTTCTAGCCATGGAGGATATCTTTATGGCTCATAGCCATAGAGAATGAGGGGAACCGCCACATTCCGAGGGTGCACTAATCCTCTGAATCCCAGAGTCAGGAGGCAACATCAGGGGAAGGTCTCAGCCTCTCTGCCCTGGAACTGGTTGGCCCCTGTGTGAGAAGAGACGTTGGACTAGATGGATCGCTGGTCTGACCCCCCCCCCCCCAGGGCTGTTCCTTGGTTAATTTGAATGAAGAACTCATAGCAAAACATAGCCTGGCTATAGTAGGGGAATTTCTTTTTCCAAAGTTCACTTTTTAAAAGATGCAGCCACTGATTCCTCTTACTCTCTCTTTTTCCCTTTTAGAAGAGGAATGTCTCTTTCATTTCTCTTTGTAGAGAAATCAATGCACCCTTTTGTAACTTCAGTCCTTGCTGTCACTTTATGTTGTCATCCGCGGAAGGGTGGTGCTGTCGCAGGGGCCGGGACTGAAGTAAACCCCGACTGGGTGATTCAGATTTTGAGAAGAAATTCACAGCTAACTAAGAGGGGGATAAAACAATGTCCTCTGGTGCTTTTTAAAAATGCATCTCTACTTAAGACATGTTTTAAAAAAAAAAGTACCAGAGGACATGGAAGTAATATCTGAGTCGCCTGTGCTTGGAGCCCTCAGGAAAACACAGTTATATGGCTGGATTGTCCTGTGGGAGTTGCACACAGTCCTCTGCTCCCGTTTGAACTAAGACCAGCATATGCTGCATGGATATCAGCTGCATGAGCAGCATACAAAATGTGGGGCAGATTGTGCTCTCTATTTGTAGCTCAGCAATTCAGATGCACATTTTACCAAACAATGGATTGGGTTCAAGCAGCATTTTTCTCAATTTCAGCCAAGTATCCCCCTTACTACCAATGCTCCCTTTAATTCCCCACCCCCAAGCAGAGCAGTTCACATCCTGAGCAGAATATAACTGCTGTTATCTTAAAATGAGCAGTGGGCAGTGCAAGGCCATGTGTGGCTCCAGATTGCTGCTGAGCGGGGCTCCCTGTGTTAATGAGCGGCCGCTCATGCACACAGCTTAGAGGGAGCACTGCTGACCACATCCTCTGTCCCACATGGCTTTTGTCCACAGTGGTCCCAGAATGCCCAGTGTGTCTGCCTTTCTTACTGGGACTCAAGGTGGATTGCACAGAGTGCGTTAACAGAATCGACCCTATGAGACATCCAATAAACAAGCAAGAGGATTTGGATTGTAAAAACCTGGAAACAACCAAAAACCTCAAACAGAACTGAAGCAAAGCACAAGTATTAAGATGACACAAGAACCCAAGAACAAAAGAGGAGCCATGTTGGATCAGGCCAATGGCCTGTCCAGTCCAACGCTCTGTGTCACACAGTGGCCAAAACCCGGGTGCCCTCAGTAGGTCCCCCAGCGGGGCCAAAACTCCAGAGGCCCTCCCACTGTTGTCCCCCAAGCACCAAGGATACAGAGCAGCACTGCCCCACACAGTTAACTGATACAAAAATTACATAGGAGAATCCTACTTACAGCAACAGATGGTAGGAACTGCAGACCGTCATATAGACCGCAGTCTCTCAACCTTTACACAAGTATTGTTACAAACCCTTTAGTTACAATACAAGCCCTATTACCTGTGGAGAACAGCCCTCTTGAATAATCAGTTTTTCATAGTTGCAGAAAGCCAGGCCTCCTAAGGCAGAACATTCCACAAGGTGGGGTCCACAACAGAAATGGCAGGTGTATAGGCAATTGTTGATCTTGCCCATTTGCAGGTTGGCACCTGCACAACACTCTGCTTATGTGCGCAAAGCTGTCATGTTGGAGCATAGGGGGTCCCACAGATACGAGGGACCCAGGCCAAGAAGGGCTTCTTACTGAGACCGCAGCCAATAGAGTGACTGTAGGATGAGGCAATTGTTGATCTTAAGCTGTAGAGTCCTGTGAGCAAAAATTCTACTTTGTGAGCTACCGGCATTAAAGCTGTGAGCAGGTGATTTGGCTACTGCATAAATTAGTGTGTTCTGGAGCCATCCTTCCTGAGCTGAGACAAAAAATGTGTGAGCCGGAGGCTAAAAAACTGTGAGCTAGCTCACACTAACTCAGCTTAGAGGGAACACTGGATGCAAATAATACGCACGCTCCATCTAGTTTCTGATACTTGTCAGCTGTGGAGCTCTGCTTCAGCTGAAGAATATAAGTGGAGACCAATGTGTGCTTTTGAGGACAACGACGGTCCTGTCTTGGCACTCCCGCCTCCCTGCCCTTTCCCCATGCGATAGAGGTGCTGCTGAGGTTTTGGAGCCATCCTTAGTTAGATCTCTGTGTTTTTATTGTTTTGCTTGGTTTAAATCGGTTTTACTTGATATCTTATACGATCATGTTGCACACCATCCTGAGCTCAGTTCTATTGGGGAGGGTGGTTGATAAATGCAATAATTTAGCTGACTAAATAAATAATGTGCCGTGCATTACAGTAGTCTAGTCTTAGTGTTCTTATCACGTGGACCCAGGTGGCCAGATCCACCATGTCATGGTAAGAGGCCATCTTCTGGGCTAAAGGGAGTTGGGAAAAAGCCTGTTTTGTAGCTGCATTAACTTGCTTCTCTAGTAATAATGCCAGATCCAGTAATAATGCCAGATCCAGATCCCGCCAACCCAGAGAGGGAACACTGGATGCAAATAATACGCACGCTCCATCTAGTTTCTGATACTTGTCAGCTGTGGAGCTCTGCTTCAGCTGAAGAATATAAGTGGAGACCAATGTGTGCTTTTGAGGACAACGACGGTCCTGTCTTGGCACTCCCGCCTCCCTGCCCTTTCCCCATGCGATAGAGGTGCTGCTGAGGTTTTGGAGCCATCCTTAGTTAGATCTCTGTGTTTTTATTGTTTTGCTTGGTTTAAATCGGTTTTACTTGATATCTTATACGATCATGTTGCACACCATCCTGAGCTCAGTTCTATTGGGGAGGGTGGTTGATAAATGCAATAATTTAGCTGACTAAATAAATAATGTGCCGTGCATTACAGTAGTCTAGTCTTAGTGTTCTTATCACGTGGACCCAGGTGGCCAGATCCACCATGTCATGGTAAGAGGCCATCTTCTGGGCTAAAGGGAGTTGGGAAAAAGCCTGTTTTGTAGCTGCATTAACTTGCTTCTCTAGTAATAATGCCAGATCCAGTATAAGCCCAAGGCTCTTAACTGAGCCAGCAATGGGCAGCTGAGCCCCATAAAAAGTGGGGAGCACAAGGCCCTTCATGATCCTCGCCTTCCCAACCAGTATTCTCTCTTCCTCTCCAGGGTTCAGTTTCAATTTGTTCACTGGTAGCTATTTAACCACTGCAGCCAGGCCGCCATTTAGCACCTCTACAGCAGCACCAGGAGATTTGGAGAAAGATGTCCAGAACTAGGTATCATCACATCACTGATGACAGCCAATCCCAAAACTGCATATGGATTTCCAAAGGGTAGATGGAAAAATACGGAGGATAGAATTATGCCCTGTGAAAGATCATAGAATAAGTGCCACACGGATGATAACTGGTCTCCAATGGCTACCCTCTGAGTCCAGTCCACATGCAACGATTTGAAGCAGTCCAGGGCATTTTCCTGATACCTACTTCCACCTTTAAAAGCCACAAGAAGATGGCATGGCCTAAACTCAGACAAAGGTCATCAGCTAAAGCCAGCAGAGCTGTCTCTGCTCTATAGCCCAGCCTGAAGCCAGCCTGAAAAGGATCAAGAGCAGATGAGTTATCCAAGAAAACCCACTACTGCTCTCTCATTCACTTTGTCTAAAAAAGCCTAATTGGCTATATTATTTTTCTACGGGGATTTTATTTATTTTTTTTAGCCATGGACAGATAGCCACCTCTTTGAGTGGCCAAGGGAAGATGCCCTGGGTTCATGATTGACATATGATGGATGCTTGTTGGTGTGATCCTTGCATGATTTTAGCAGCCACAGTTTTAGCAGCTGGCATAGCCTTTTGGGGCGATCAAAGGCGACTCCTTTCCCCCCTTTTTTTCATGAGGGTAAAAGCTGGCTGGATCCAACTCAGTATATTTTTTTTATGAGGACCAATCTCACTAGCAGGGGATAAATCCTGTGTTTTACAACCAGAAACCTCCAGAGGCCTTGAAATTTCATGTTGGAGTATATTTCTGCAGTAGATATTTAAGACACACATGTTAAAATTTGTGTGTATGTGCCTATTCTTCTCTATGAAATCTTCAAAGTCCCCCCCCCCCCCTTCGAAATAGGTCTCAACTTTGTTCACTTATATCTGGTGGTTGTTGTTGCTATTATTATTTTTTTACTCCTACTATTTAATGTTATTTTGAAGTCGCTATTAGCCAGGATGCTATTTATAGAGAGCTGTTTTCAAATGTTCGCTGCTAAATCATTGATAATTGGATTTTAGTGTGAACTCTCAATCTGGATGCTAATAATTGAACTTGTAGCCATGGCAATGGCTGAACTCACCCTCCTCCTCTTGGTTTTCTAGCATTTCAGTTCCTGACATGAAAAGGCACCTTTATTTCTCCCCAAAGCAGTTTATCCAGCCTTGCTCGTGTCATTTAGCACCAGTCTAACTTTCATGGGTACATAAGGAGAGCGCCAGCAGTCAAATTAAATGTGCAGAGCTGAACATAATTCTAAATGTCACTATATACATGGACAGGGTTGCCAGTCTGGGTCGGGAAATTCCTGGTTAAAATTCCATACAGTCCACCCTCCAAATCTGTCATTTTCTCCCAGCGAACTGATTGTGGTAACCTGGAGATCAGATGCAATTCTGGGAGCTCTCCAGCCACCAGCTGGAGGTTGGCAACCCAAATATGGATGGGGGATTTGATGTCGTGATTTGAGAGCACTGGACTAGGTCTGGGGTGTCCTGGGCTCAAACACCTGTGCTCCACAAAACTTACCTTGAGCCAGATCCTCTCTCAGACTTTGTGGTGAGAACTGTGCCAAGGGGAGAACCACATCCAGAACCCCTCGGAAGAAGGCCATGGTCAAAATGCACTGGCTCATTTGGAAGCTGAGGAAGGCGGAGGTCCTCAGGCCTTTGATGCTCCTGTGCATGTCCACAGGAAGGACTCCACATGAATCTTTGACAAGAGCTAGATCCATGCTGTTTGAGGCATGCTCTTAGAGGGCCTGGAGTCCACTCTGAGATTGAGCCAGACCCCTATATCCTTTCGCTTAAAAAAGAAACAAAAAACCTTAGTTACATGACTACCGACATAATGTTGGCTGCAGGTCAGACTCCTCAGGTACACTTTTTAGGATGACAGGCCTGGAGGGTTTTCAGCAACATCTGTATCCACAGTGATCCCCAGCATTATGAAATGATAGACCTGCGTCTGCATAACAACGCCAGACTTCTCAGGTGGCCTCCCATCCAACTATTAACCAGGGCCGGCCCTGCTTAGCTTTCAAGATCTGATGAGATAAGGCTAGCCTGGGCCATGCAGGTCCAGACAAGAAACAAACAGAGGTGGCTTGCCATTTCCTGGCTCTCCCATCCAAATACTAACGAGGGCGGACCCTGCTTAGATTCTGACATCTGGCTAGCCTGAGTCATCCGGGTCAAGGCAAAAGACATTCAGAGGCAGTTTGCCCTTGCCTGCCTCGGCATAGCGACCCTGGACTTCTTTGGTGGTCTCCCTTCCAAGTACCAACCAGGGCCGGCCCTGCTTAGCTTCCAAGCTCTGACGAGATTGGGTTTCCCTGGACCATCCAGATCAGGGCATCACAGAACACACCATGGCAGACTTTTCAACTCAATATGCAATTTGTCTTCTCCCTGCCCTTGACAGAAATTGTGTCAAGAAATTGCCTCAGGAGAATACCGAAAACAGCAGGGGGAAAATGCTTAAGTTAATTTATGGAGAGTAGGACAATGAGGATGTTTCCTGAACTGCTTTAAAACTTTCTCAAAATAACACTGCAGCTGGGGACTGAGAGCTGAGGGCTGCTTTGCTCACCGCCTGGTAACCTTCTCATCGTTTCCTGAAGAAAAGAAGTTCTTCTTCACTGGACCTGCCTTTGTTTTGTGTCCCCCAATCCTTTTTCTCCCTCACAATCTGCACAGTTAGTGTAACATACTAAAATATTTCTATCATGCTCTCTTCTTCTTCTTCTTCCTCTTTTTCTTTGAAATAATTAATTTTTCTTCGCACGACTTGGCTGATAACATGTCATAATGTAAGTTGCCAAGTGCCAAATGACTCTGAGACTCATTCAGGCATTCAGAGCAAGAGAAAAACCATTCATCTAGATAAAATCTTGTCTGACAAGTCAAGCTGAAGGAATCTTGGTATAATTATATAGTGTTAATGAAGGCCATGTGTACAGACGGTTCTCACTATTAACCTCCGTGTTACTCTATCAAGAGTAATGTGGATCAGTCATTTTAAGTTAAAGCAAATAAGCAGCTATTAAACAAAACATTTTTTGCGTAAAATAGGGCTTTGTGATAGATTATCATAGTATCACCTTTGTTCATCTGGCATTATTCTGTTGCTGTTGGTCAAACACTCTTGGCAGGTTTATTTTAGATAATGACAGGCCTCCGGACATGTATGAAGGCCCAGCCAAAAGCAATCAATGTGGGTGGTTTTTTTCACTCCCAAGATCAACATAAAAACAGTTGTCAAGTAGGTGGCAAATCACAGCTCATGGCTGGTGGGCTACATTCAACATGGGGGTTCACAGTCTGCACAATACAGGTAGGAAACCAAAAGCAATTTGCTTATCCACTGGTTAAATGAACGTCAACTGTCTGAACAGTTTCCTTTAAGCTGCGAAATGGAACTGCAGCTGCCAAACATATTCCATTCACTGATAGGGTTCCCATTCCCCCGACGGGGGCGGGGATTTACCCGCTTTTGCAGCCCCTGATCTGCTGGCCCTGATCCGGCCAGTGGGGAGAACCCTGCCCCCAAAGTGCCTTGTGTGTGACAACCTGCCCGGCATGTTGGGCACGTTGCAGGGGAGATGTTGGATCATTTAAGGAAAAACCATAGACTTCTGGGTGATGTCATCACGGCGTGCGCACAAGGCGTGCACACTGAAGATCTCCAGGAGCAGGAACCCCCCCACTGCTAGCCAGGTAAGATTGGGACACCGGGGTCATAGTACCCATTTACAAGAAAGGCAACAAAAGGAACCCGAACAACTATAAACCAGTTAGTCTATTCAGTATAGTAAGCAAGCTATAAGCCAGGCAGCTGAAAGGAAAACTGTGTGAGTGGACTGAGCGCAATAAAATCCTAGGGGAGGAACAGGCTGGGTTTAGAACAGGCTGCTCTACCTTGGACCACTGTGTTGCCCTAGTTCATCTTATTACTAAATACTCAATTAACAACTCCTCCCCCCACTATGCAGCCTTCATAGACTTCAAGTCGGCTTTTAACTTGGTACACCGGGGACTTTCATGGGCTAAGTTGAGGGTAATGGATATTGATGAGAGACTTTTGGTTTTAATGAAGGCCTTATGTGGGAATACTAAAATCCAGGTCAGGACAGAATTTCAAGGTCATCATATGGAAACCATAGAGGCCGGAAAAGGTGTTAAGCAGGGCTGCATATTGGCACCAATGTTCCCGCTAAGCTGTGGGGTCTTGTGAGCAAAAATTCTACTTTGTGAGCTGCTGGCATTAAAGTTGTGAGCGAGCGATTTGGCTGCTGCATAAATTAGCTTGCTCTGGAGCCATCCTTCCTGAGCTAAGACAAAAATGTGTGAGCCGGAGGCTGAAAAACTGTGAGCTAGCTCACAGTAACTCAGCTTAGAGGGAACACTGATTGGCACCCTTTTTATTTAACCTTTTTATGGATGATTTGCAGGAACACTTGAACTGCAAATGCACGCCCCCCCCCCCAAATTGTGGAGAAACATATTCCCCTTCTATTGTATGCAGATGATGCTGTGTTAATATCCATGATTCCTATTGAGCTCAGACAAGCTATGGAAGTCTTCACTAGGTACTGCCAGTCTAATCACGTGAAAATTAATTACCAGAAATCGAAGGTCCTCAGTGTTTCTAATAACCCAAAATTATACCAATGGACGATTAATTCAGTAGACATGGAGCAGGTTCACTGCTTTAAATATCTAGAAATAGTTTTCCAATCCTCAGGTTCCAGGAAGGTGCACGTGGATTATATTACTACAAGTGCAACTAAAAGCATGAGCGCAATTGAGAAATTTTACTGGAACCTGGGAGGTCGGAATCTTTAAGGCTAAACCTCTTGCCCAATTATTCTATTACTCCTTGCCCAATTATTCTATTACTCCTATGAATATAACCCCATACCAATCTCACTGGCAGGCTTTAGAAACAGTCCAATCCAAGTTTTTAAGACATATTTTACAGGCCCCTCCAGCTGTCTCTAATTCTTTGATTCACCTCGAAACTGGCATGGTTACTTTAAAGGCTCGTCTATGGATTGCTATTATTCTGTATTGGCACAAATTAGTGTCTAAGTCCACTGGTTTGGCAAGCGTAATTTTGAGGGACTCCCCGATACCATTTTGGATTAAAGAAACTGAGATCATATTAGGCTTTTATGGTCTCTCTAAACAGTTCTTTTGCAGATGGACTATAGCTCTGTTAAAACGTTTTTAAAACAAAGAATATAGGATAATGAGAGACAGCATGCTCTATCACAGATTAAAGGCTATCTTCCAGGCAAGGAGAAATTACGCCAAGTTGTAATGATGCCATACCTACAGAATCTCAACAAAGCCGACTACAGAAGAGCATCTATATATCTAATAGCCAAGTGGCCCCGTCTGTGCGGATCGCTAAATCCACACTTCGGGGGCACTTGGGGGGAAGGGGGAGGTTTGTGCACACGTGGGGCGGTCCCCACGTGTGCACAAAAATCCTAAATGTGGAAAAAAACATCGGGGGGATGTTTAAATCCCCCCGAAACTCACAGAGCGTCCCCTGCGCATGCGCAGGGAGCGCTCTGCGACCGCCGCCGCCACCGCTTGGACACTCTCTTTTTTTGCCGCTTCCGAAACGTAACCCTTTCCCCCCGGAGGTAAGTTCAGCAGTGTTTGTTGCCGCCAGCTGGGGCTTGAAGCTTCAGGCTGCCGGACGCCTGCTTGCAAGGTGCCGCAGACCCAACTTGGTAAGCAGAAGAGGAGAACTCTAGCGCGCACCACCTTCCCCTTCTTGCTGTTCGGGTGCAAATTAAGTTGAGTGCGAGCTCCGGAAGCCGGCTCTTATCCTTTCCCTGCTGCCCGTCTCTGATTTAATCCCAAGCCGCGTCCCTTTTACCTGGCTGTGTTGCACGCAGCGCCCTCCCAGGCCAGGCAGCAGCCTGTTGCTGCGTGCGCTTGCCCAGCTCTATCCTGAGAGAAGCCGGCGCCAACTGAACTCTTTTCTCCTCCCTTACCGCGGTTTCCTCTTTCTCCTCAGCCCCGTTATTGGGGGGGGATGAAAGTGGGCAGCGCCCGCTCTGTAGCGACCCCTGCAGTCTCCAACAAAGGCCGAGGCTGGTGGGTGGGCCTTTCTTCCGTTTGCAATCTGTATGTAAACGAGTCCTGTGAGAAGCAGCATCAGAGGCAAGCGTCAACTCCTGATCCTGCA
>NW_015170297.1:343453-346966 GCF_001447785.1 Gekko japonicus | reverse complement strand
CTGGGCCATGGAACTATGGCAACTGAATGACGCTGATCGTCCCTTTAACTGCAGCTCGGCCACTGGGGCCAACATCGTGCGCAAGTCTCAGAGAAGGCCACGCCAGGCAGGCTGGCTACGCTGGGCCACGGAGGTGGCGCTCCAGCAAGTGTCTGCTGAGGCTGTTCCTCTCAGTGTGTGTTTTTGGCACTCGAAACTGGATTCCAAAAATGGGTGTGTAAGACTGTGTACTACACAAAGGGTTGAGCCCCGGTGATCCAGCTGCGGCTCAAAAGTATCACATAGATATCTATAAAAACATTTTTTTTGTCATTTTGGCTCAGAGGATTCATGCTCTACAAGCATCCAACACTATGTTCAACTCTTTTACGATCTAAAGTCTAACAAATCTGACATAAATGCTGGCACCCACCTTCTATCACATCAAAGACAACGAGGGGTATTCATTAGCTGTAGTCTCATTGTCTAGCTCACATTTAAGAACCTTCTCGAGGCCTAACACTATATTAACCACTATGCTACTCTCCGGGGGAACCGGTGAACTGTCTATCAGCCCAAAGTTCTATGTGGTATCTCCCGCGAGTATCGCGGGTCCACCCCTTGTTTACTCCTATGAGAGTGGATATGCTGCTCTCAGTGGTTACAGAGGTCAGATATAAAAAGTGTCAATACGATGAAAGACTGTGCATCTGTGGGGAGTGTAAGAGAGACAAGGGAACATGTACTTTTTGAGTGTAAACTTTATCAGAATATTCAAATGGTTTATATATCTCTGATCTGTAGCCAGTTCCCAGGGAGGGATACCAGATTTTACTTAGATAAGCTTTTAGCTGATAGGGATCAGGAAGTTTCTCTAAAAGTGGTGACATTTACTATTCAAGCTATAAAACACCGGGAAAAGTTGCTAAACACAAATATTTAACATTTTACCAATTTTAAGTCTAAAATTTTAGAATTGGTATTGGAATTTGTATACCCAGGTTTTAGGCTGTGTCTATTTTGAATTGTATATTTTGTCATTTGGTTATATTTGGTTGTATCACAAATTTGTCATGATATGTTGCTATTTGACGGGTCTCTGACCATAATAAGCAGATTGAATTGAATTGACCTGGCAACCCTATTCACTGACCAAGCAAATCTATTTTATGTCCTTTTGTGGGGTTGGGGACTAAGTAGCCCCCCCCCCAAAAAAACTGCACCTCTGTTGGCTGATTATTTTGGTGACTCAGAAGAGTCAGCCAATGATTACTAAGTGCTTGAAGAACCGGAGATAAGTGCTTGAGGTTCCAGAAAGGGAAGCCATTCAACAATTTGGAAATATTTGGTCTCAAGGAAAGGCCCCAGCTTTTCTATCTTCTAAACCATACACAAAATTTGCCACCTTGACTGTTATTCCATAGTAGATAAATATCTTAGGTGCCTTTGATAATTGGCATGCTGCCATAACTATTCTTTCAGAATTATTTGAACAGTCAACAAGCTGCAAATCAACATGTAGTCCGCCCCACCCCATCCTGCAGTTCTGCTGGCTGATCAGTCTTCTGCTTTGTTATTTTTAACTGTTTATTATTTATAACATAGCATACATATCACATACTTTGTTCATACATATATATATGCGAGTCACTTTTTTATATTGTCTTATCTAACCATCTATACAGCTTCTTCCATCCTTTTTTCAAATACATCATATTCTTTCCCTTGCAAAAGTAAACTTAATCTATCCATTTCTGCCAATGAAAATATTTTTTTCTCTCACTTCTTCCTTGGAGGGAATTTTTTTTCCTTTCCAATATTTGGCTAATAATATTCTTGCCGCAGCTAAAGTATAAATTATTAGGTACTTGTTTTCCTTGCTATAGCTATTTGGAAGCATATTTAATAGTGCTACTTCTGGTAGAAAGGGTATGTCTATCCCTATAATCTCTTTTAGTATTTTAAATATTTTAGTCCAGTAGTTTTGAATTCTTTCACATCTCCACCACACATGTGTAAATGTACCAACATTGTTCTTACATTTCCAACAATTTTTACTGACATTGCCATAACATTTTGATATCTTATCTGGTGTTCAATACCACCTATGAAACATCTTAAGTATATTCTCCTTGTATGGGATTGCTCTCATCATTTTTGCTGTGCTCCATATTTTGGACCATTGTTCTATCTCTATCGTATGTCCTAGATCTTTCATCCATGATATCATAGCCACTTTTACAGTTTCGTCTACTAAATAATCCGATAATAAAAAGTCTGCTTTGTTGATAACTCTGACCAATCACCTGATATTAATGCGTGTCAATTGCTAGGAGAAAAGCCCCAAACAAGCCCCTGGTGATGCACCCTCCTTCTTATGGACGGGGTAGCATATGTGCATGTGATTTTCAAAAGGGTTAATTATTAATTGCAACAGTTAATGGAATCTGATTAGGAGACATTACAATG
Organism: Gekko japonicus; assembly: GCF_001447785.1. NCBI lineage: Eukaryota > Metazoa > Chordata > Lepidosauria > Squamata > Gekkonidae > Gekko > Gekko japonicus. The sequence goes on along the minus strand of NW_015170297.1, from coordinate 344,518 downwards.
AATTGGGGAAAGTACATAAAAGGGCCAGATGGAAAATGAGGATTGTCGGGTCCCCACTGGCGGGGGTGGGGGTATTGGGAGATTGGGTTCACATAGCAGAGTTCACATAGCAGAGTTCCTAGAAGCATGATAATGAGTCCAGTAAATAAATATCTCTTTTTTTACCTTTATTTTTTATGTAACATTTTGTGTGTATTACATATTAACTTTTGTCCTGTACATTATGTATCACTTTATAAACCCTCTCCCTCCCCCCGCCCTTCCCTTGCTATTCCAGTTCACTAGTCCATTAATCCCAGCCACGGGCACAAAATCCGAATCTTGCACTGGATGTCTTTTCTTCCTTCTGTTAGTATCCATTCTAGGTAGGTCTTCCATTTTGTTCTGATTTCTGTGGTCTTTTCTGCCCATATGGTCTTCTGGCTCAGCTTCGCGATTATGTCCGACTGTATAAAATCAAACAAATAATTATGCCAGATTTCTACTGTCCATTTACTCTTGTCCTTCCAGCCCAGAGCAATCACTGCTTTACTTGCTGATATCATAGCTTTAAATGTAGCTTGATTCTCCTTACTTACTGCTGGGTTCCCAATTGTAGCCATTAGCATTAGATTAAAGTTTATGGTCAATGAAACTTTACATATTTTCCCTATAATTTGTAAAATTTTTGTCCAAAAAGCTCTAGTCTCTGGGCATTCCCACCACATGTGGGAAAACCAGCCCTTACCTTGATTACAGTGCCAACACATGGGGCTCGCTCCTGGGAACATATTTGCCAACTGCGCTGGTGTTCTGTACCCTTTTGTGAAGAATTTATGCTCCATTTCATTAAATTTAACCACTTTAATTTCCTCTATTCCCTTCATAATTTTGTTTGCCGTATTTTCTGTTATCTGACCTTCTTTCATCCAAGCTTTTTTTGTAAATAGGTTATTGTCTTATCTTTATCTGATATCATTTTCCTGTAAATTTTCCCTGCTAGTCCTTGTTTTGACTTTTGCATCCCTTTGTATATTTCTTCTATTGGTTCCTCTGACCAGATTTCTTCTTTATCGTTAATCTTTT
>NW_015170297.1:336268-340796 GCF_001447785.1 Gekko japonicus | reverse complement strand
TTTCTTGTGTGTTTCCTGGAGGCATAGAACATCGGTCTTTTGATCTTTTGCCAGCTTAGCTATCCTATATCTTTTAAGGTTTGAAGTTAGCCCATTGACATTCAGTGTAAGTAATCTTATTGTACTATCCATCTCCTTTATGCATCTGTGCTTTGGGCTCCCGTGGCTTTGTGTGTTTCCTGGAGGCATAGAACATCGGTCTTTTGATCTTTTGCCAGCTTAGCTATCCTATATCTTTTAAGGTTTGAAGTTAGCCCATTGACATTCAGTGTAAGTAATCTTATTGTACTATCCATCTCCTTTATGCATCTGTGCTTTGGGCTCCCGTGGCTGTGAACTGCTTAAGCAATTTATTGACCTACCCCCCCTTCTTCCCCTCCCATCCTTGTGGTTGAGAAAACCCATGAGGAGAATCACTTCTCCCTTCTCTCCACTTCATGGTGTACAGACATCCCCTCCTCCTCCTTAGTAGCATTTTAAGCATTAACGTTAGCTCATTTATCTCAATTATGCTTGCATACCTCCCTTTAGGTAGTTCTTTCCAGTGAGCCTCTCCTGGGTTGTTTTCCTCCTCTCTCTGAGGTACCTTCGTCAGAGCCTGTGTCAAGTTCAGCCTCTTCTTCCATCTCCTGCTCCCTCACGTCTTCTGTGTTGATTCCGAGTTGTTTAAGCAAAGTGTTAGCCTCATCAGGGCTCCTTGCCATAAGTCTCTTGCTATCTCGGAATATAATAATTGAGGATGGGTATCCCCAGGTAAATTTTACATTATTTGCATAGAGTTTTTGGGCAAAGGGGCGCATTGAGCTCATTTTCTTAAGAGTTTCTTGGCAGAAATTCTGTCTCACCCAGACTTTCCTTCCCCTAAAGCTCGGGTCCTTCTTCTTTTTTAATTCTTTAAATATTTGCTGTTGGATTTTTTTCCTCTAGCAAACTTGATCATAACATCCCGGGGGGACCCATCCTTGCTTCTTCCTTGCAGGCGATGTGCTCTCTCGATATCTTCTTGTTGAACCTTGATGCCATTAGTATCCAGCCACCCTCCAAGCATTTCTTTCAGATTCTTAGCATTTATCTCTTCAGAAATTCCTGATAGAATTAAGTTAGCCCTCCTATTTCTGTCTGAGAGTTCATTAATCTGGCTTGTTAAGGAAGTAATCTTCTGTTTGTTTGCCAGGGCAAGTTTTTTTTAGCAAAGTTAGCTGTTTGCTTAATGCCAGCTATCTCCTTCCCTATCTTAGCCACGTCTTCTCGTATCATCTTATGTTCTTCGCTAATTTTGTCCTGAGATGCTAGGACTGTATTTTGAAGAGCAACTATCTGTTCTGACAGTTCCTTAATGTTTTTCGCCATCTCTGGTGATTTATTAGAGCTTAGTGAACTAGCCTTTTGCCGCGTTGGCCATTGCCTTTCAAAAAAGTGATAAATAAAAACCTTACCGCTCAGTGTCTAAGCTTCCCTGCTGCTCCTGGCTTTCTTCCCTTCTTTTCTGCTAACTGTATGCCGAAGTTTGGCTGTTTACATTCCTTTGAGCTGTAAATTCCTTAGGTTAAGGGGGAGCTCGGAGTACAGTGTCCGACTTATTTAGTGCATGCGTGCCTCTCCAGTAAATAAATATCTCAGGAAATATACGGCAAAAAAGTAAACTTACATTTATTCAGGTAGATCCAGTGCACATTCAGATTGCAGTCAAAAGGAGAAAGAGAAGCCTGATCTAAAGAGATTCCCCACTCCGCCATATGCAGCTGCTGGTGTGACCTTGGGCCAGTCATAAATTCCTTCAGAGCTGTTCTCTCAAGGGCAGTTCTCACGAGAGAGGTCTCTCAGCCCCGCCTACCGCACAGGGTGTCTGTTGTGGGAAGAGAAAGAGGAAGCCGCTCTGAGACTCCTTTGGGTAGTGAGGGGCGGGGTAGAAAGTCAATTTCCTCCTCCTCTGTTTCTTCTGCTGCTTCTGCTTTCCCTATCACAAATGGCCAGCTTGCCCAGCATCATGTGTATGGGAGTATGAGGGCATAGTCTCTACAGGAGAGACCTGCAGAGTCCTAAGTCTCCATGGAAGGCCATGTGAAGAGACTGAGAGGAAAAAAGTGAGAGAGGAGTTATCAGAGGGCAGCTCCCAGATTAACACAAAGAGAGGTATCCCATTCAAGGAGATCATACATGCTTAGAGTGATGTAGCGCCCCCCCCCCAGTGTCCAGGCATGCTGACTTGCTCATTCCAACATTGGGTGGGGTGGGTAGGGTTGCCAGATCCAGGCTGGAAAACTCCTGAGGATTTGGGGATGGAGCCTAGGGTACATTGCCACAGAGTCCATGGGAAATGACCTCAAGTCTGAAGATGAGCTGTAAACAATCCCTACCTGAAGGCTGGTATCCCTAAAATTGACAAAAATTCAGCCAAACATCCAAAACTCAGATTGTTGGGGAAGAAACTTAGGATGGGGAAAAAATTATTTAAGCTTAAAGAACTTCCAGCCCCCTCTCCCTGAAAACTGATAGGTTCAAGGTAGTCTACAAAGAGAAAATGTTGTTTTTACCAAAATATCATTGGACATTTGATGCACTTCGCAGAACTTAATGTCTTGTTTAGAATCAGTGTTACTTGTCTTCTCTAGACCTGCAGAACTTTTAAACATCTCAAATGGACTGATTTCTTTTTTCTTGAGTGCCAGCATGATTGATTAGTAGTCCTTACACAGAAACCATTTTTTATGTCAGAGTTGTGATCACACTGTAATCTATTTCACCGCTAGGTCTGGAAATAGACAAAGATTTTAATATTTAATTTTTTAGCTTAAACACCACTGACTCCGGATAACATCCTCAATCATGTACTCAGACAATTATGAAGTTGCAAGACTTTGAATAATGCATCACACATCAAAAGCCCATTATGTTTACTTTTCTTGTCTGAGTGAGATTTTTTTTAAGGTTGTCTTTAGCTGGATAGGACAAGAAATAAAAAAAAAGGAAGTGAATTGGGAAGAAGTTGCTGAAGTATTGTATATATGTTATCTCAAAAGCTTATTAAGGAGATAAGAACTTGGGAATGTTGGAGTTGAATGCATAGTGCATAGTGAATAAAAGATGGGTCTGGCTGTAGAGAGGAGCTGACTCTCAACAGAAGTGGCAAAACTCCCCATAAACTGCTCAAGAAATTGACATCAGACAATAAGTCTGGGAAGCTAAGCAGGATTACTCCTTGATGGGAGACCTCCATGGAAGTCCAGGCTCCCTGCACCTAGGCAGTCAATGACAAACCACCTCTGAATGTCTCTTGCCTTGAGAACCACAGGTGGTTGCCATAAATCAGCTGGGATTTGATGGCAAGATGATAGATAGATGATAGATAGATGATAGATAGATAGATAGATAGATAGATAGATAGATAGATAGATGATGGACGGACGGATGGACGGACAGACAGACACACAGAGAGAGAGACACACAGACACACAGATATAGACAATACTGAGGGCTTTCCACAACCAGTGGAAGCTCCTTAGCACATGTTGCAGCTCAATCCTATGAAGTGCATAGTGCATAGTGTTGGACACTTGTGTGGTGATAAACACAGGTCTACATCCACATATCATTGAACATGGCAGTATCAGTGTGACATTGCAATGGCTTGCATCTGGGTGGTCTTCTCCATACAGGGAAATGAGGTTGTGAATGACTGCTATGACTCAGTAGGCAATGAACCATCCAACAACGTGTGGATGCAGCAGTCATCAAACAATTATGGTAAAACTACCACACTAGAGCTCTTTGCAACTGGCAATCATGTGCCACTTCTTTGAAGAGCTGTCCGGTGTGTTGATATTAGATCAAAGCTGATGTTGAATCAAAACTGCGTCCTTCAAGCACAGAGGGTGTCTGGCTGTCCTACACCTATTGCAGCACAATATTGATAGTGTAGGAAGTGGCAGGTGCCTTCGGGACACTGGAAGAGTTAGGGTAGATGGCATCCTTTGTTCTGACATGTTTGGAAGGTTAAGTCTCAAGGATAACAAACCTTACAAACAAAGCCAGCAATGGTTATTAACACCCACCCAAAGATAATTTCCTGTATCTTCGCATCTTTTGGTTGTCACCTTCATTTCTAGATTTGAGTCCAGTAGCACCTTAGAGATCAACAATGGTTTTTTTGGGGGGGGGACACTAGGGAGCTTTATTTTATCTATTTACAAAATTTGTTCCCTGCCTTTCTGCCCTCACAAGTGCTGTCAAGGTGGATAACAATTTTTTAAAGGTGGCTAAGAATTTAAAACACACATGATAAAATCACCTCATAAAACCATTAAAATCATCCCCCCTCCCAAACATACATCATTAAAACCATTTTAAAAAGAGTTAAAAACAGAGTAAAATACATACAAAACAGAGTTAAAACATATTTCAACACATAAAAACATTGGTTAGGAAGGAGTGGTCACTGAGGGAATTCCAAACGAAACGAACAAACAGAAAGGCTTCATCCGCTGGCAGAAGATGGGCAACATTCGGGGCAAGATGAATCTCCCTGGGG
>NW_015170297.1:306639-336134 GCF_001447785.1 Gekko japonicus | reverse complement strand
GAAAGAGTGCCAGGGCTTAGCATGTCCTCCCCCTAAAACTATCTCCATGGAAGGACCACGTTCAGCTACATGGAGTGGAAACCCATCAGGTATTTGATCAAGGGAGCTTTGACTCTTGAAAGTTTATGCCCTCAAGGCAGGGTTGCCCCCTCTCCCCATTACTATTTATATTTGTTATTGAATCATTAATGGATAAAATCAGATCTAATGAAATGATAAAGGGACTAAAAGTAAAAGGGGAAGAACTCAAGGTACAGGCCTTTGCCGATGACCTAATATTTGTATTGGAAGACCCAGAGCAATCATTGCCAAACCTAATAAAAGACATAAAAGAATTTGGACAATTAGCTGGGTTTAGAATTAATATCCAAAAAACTAAAATAATAGCCAAAAACTGTTCTCAAAGACTGATGACAAGACTGGAAGAGCTCTCCAAAATAGAAATAGTACACAAAGCCAAATACTTGGGTATCTGGTTATCAGATGATCCTGCAAAGTTGTTTGAAACTAACTATCGCAAACTATTAACAGATATTAGTATAGATTTGAAAAATTGGGAACCCAAGCATCTATCCTTAATGGGAAGGATAGCGACTATTAAAATGAATATCCTGCCCAGAATTCTATTCCTAGCGCAAAACCTACCTATCTTAAAAAACTATGAGTTCTTCAAAGATTTAGAAAAGTTAACAAATAAATTTGTTTGGCAATCTAAAAGGCAAAGAATCAAAACTAAATATTTACAGGATAAAAAAATGAAAGGGGGTTTGGCATTGCCCAATTGGCAGATTTATTATATGTCAGCAGCAATGACGTGGATTAAAGAATGGGTTGAATTAAAAGATGAAAGAACTTTAGCATTAGAGGGAGTAGACTTGCCAATGGGTTGGCACGCATATATGTGGTATGGAAAAGATAAAATCCACTCTTGTTTCCATACAAATATTATAAGAACTGCCTTAATGAAAGTCTGGAACATTATAAAGCTTAAGTTCTATAGAAAAGTTCCCTTATGGATCTCCCCACTAGAAGCTTTTATTAAACCCTCAGTAATAACAGCAGAAACTAAATTAACATATGGTACCCTCTTAAATGAAAAAATGGAACTTAAAAAGGAGGATTTATTAAAGGAACAAAACATCAACTTAACTTGGTGGGACCGAAGTATAATTAATTCAAGATATATGACTGATTAAAAAATAGGTTTCTACGCTAACCAAAACGAAATAGACAAAATTTGGCTCACCTCTGGTGATAAGCTAATTCAGAGACTATACTCAAAATTACTGGAGGAAGAACTAGATAAAGAGGATACTAAAAAGTCAATGTCAACTTGGAATAAAGAGCTAGGGATTACCCTAAAAGCAGACCAATGGACTAAAACGTGGAGATCTATAAAATATATGAAGGCAATTCCTTATAAAGAAAATATCTACAAAATGTTTTACAGGTGGCATTGGACCCCCGATCTTGATAGCAAGGCGGTGGAAATCAAAAGATATACCATCTATAAAAGAACTTAAACATAAAATACTGGACATTGCGGAAATGGACAAATTGAGTCTGGAATTGAATAACAAACCAGAGAATGTATTCTGGAAAAGATGGAAGGTTATATACGACTGGCTAAAACATAAAAGAAAAATTTAAAAAGCTAGCAAATTTATTTTGAAAATGGAAAGACTTTTTGGAGTTGTATAAATGTATTTTTATCTATTATATCTTATGTGCATAATGTAAAGGTGAAAATCTGGAAAATAAATTTCTAAAAAAAAAAGAAAAAGAAAGAAAGTTTATGCCCTAAAATCTTGCTGGTCTCTAAGGTGTTCCCAGACTCCAGTTTAGATGCTCTACGCTCTGAAAGATTTATTTCTGTTTTTCTTGCTAATTTTCAGCTGGCTGGTCCTTCCTGACTAGTTAAGGGCCAAAAGTTAAAAACATCAATAGTTACAGACAAAAGTGCATGTGTTTATTTCAAAAACATATAAAAATCTTGTAGGGGCCCAAAGTGACAAATGCACAAGAGAGAACAATATATGACCTAACACGTTTTGGCCCACAAGAGTCTTCTTCAGAAGTCTAATAGTACAGGATACAACATGCAACAAAGCCCCTGTTAACACATGTAAGGCAGTAAACAATCGATATAGGACCCAAAATGGAATGTTCCAATCTGGAATTGAATGACACACACAAATGTGTTTGTGGGGCCACAAATGTATTTATTTATTTATTTACTTTATTAGATTTCTATCCTGCCCTCCCCGCGAACGGGCTCAGGGTGGCTTACATTTAGTGGCACTATGTGCCAAGATACATTAAACATATAAAACCAGATAAAAACAAGATAAAACAATCATATTACTACAATTAAAGTGCTTATAGAATTGATCTTCCAATCGCGTTAAAGATGGCATCCTGTAGATGGACACAAGTCCCAATTCAGCTGTATCTGCCTCGTAGTTAGTGCAGTTTGGTCTCCATGTAGGGCCAACCAACTACCCTGGTTTTACTAACAATAATAGTTGTTGGTAGTGGTGGGCGGCTCCTAATTGAAAGCCTGGCAGAAGAGCTCCATCTTGCAGGCCCTGCAGAACTGTACACGGTCCCGTAGGGCCCTGATCTCCTCCAGGAGTTCATCTAGCCTCGTGTCAGAAGCAATTGCATATACTGGAGATAGTAATAGTACCAATATGTACCTTCCAGTTTAGGTCCTAAGAGTACAAGTAAAATTGCCTTATCAGGTCCAATGTAACATTGTGTGGAGTGGCCAACAATCACCATGTGTCTGATACTAATGTAGTTGCCCTCCGTGCAGATGACAAGAGCTGTAAATGGAGGTCACATACAGACAATGGAGGGTTATTTTACATCACCAGAGGACTCCTCGCTCATATAAGCAGAAAAAAAGACTTTGTGAATTAACAGAAGATGTGGGGGGGGGGAGTCTTCCAACTATGGTCTGATGATGGTTAAACATTCCCCATAATGGAATTAAATGACAGGTGGAAAGGGGAGGATGGAATCAGCCTACTCAAGCAATAAAGAGCTTACAGAATGGTGAACAATGGAAGCTGCTTTGGGTTTCTATTGGGAACAAAGGTGTGGTGCATTTGCGGTAAAAAAATTAATATAATTGGAAATGGTAGGTTGGCTGGTTGGTGGGAAGGAGAGAAGGAAGCAGGGAAAGGGGTGAGGACATGGGGGCTACCTGGATAAAGGAAAGAAGAAGTAGTGGGTGGGGGGAGCTACAAGCACTACCACATAATATGTTGTTTTGACATAAATGATTAAAAATCGCAGACAGTGATACACACTAGTTGTCGAAGAAGATGAAGAAGAAGAGTCAGGTTTTATACCCTGTTTTTCTCAATCTTAAGGAGTCTCAAGGCAGCTTTCAATCTCCTTCCCTTCCTCTCCCCACAACAGACACCTTGGGAGGTAGGTGGGGCTGAGAGAGCTCTGAAAGAATCACTACTGGCCCAAGGTCCCCCAGCAGGCTTCATGTGGAAGAGGAGTGGGGAGTCGACACCAGTGCTCCACATTAGAATCTGACACTTTTAACCATGACATCATGATGGGTTTAGTTGTGAATATAGACAAATAGCTGTTTATATATACACAACACAGAAAAAAACATATTTATTTCAGCAAGAATGCATAGGCCTTTAATTAATTCACTTAAAACTTGCATTATTGCATCAAAAGCCAACGATATATTCAAAGAAGAAGAGAACTTTCCGTTTATTCAATGATAATTAGTCTACAAGGTACAGTGTCTTCAGTATGCATGAATCATATCTTCTGGAAGATATATTTAGCATCTTGTCCAAGATAAAGGAGAGTATCAAGCGCCTATACATTACAATAGCCTAATTCAGTCCTTGTCTGATTAAAGATGGAAATAGATATCACAAAATAGATTAGGAGGCAAAAGCAGTGCATTTATGAAAAAACACACATCTTCAAAGTGTTTTTTCTCATGTTGATCGGATTGCCGGATGAATACAGAAACCACCGAGACTCAGCAGAAAAGCATTCCCTTCAAAGTCCAATTGTCAGTCATTCTGATTGCTTGAAGACTCCCTCTGATTTGTGAGACTGTATTTAGTATCACTTTGATTCTGATTACACCAGCAGGGTGAAGCTGCTAGCCCATCGAAAATTGTCCTAGGACTTAATGTTGAAGATTATGATAGACTAGCTTAAGGCTCATCACTTGACAGGCATGAGGAAAAGAGCGATGCAATAAAACCATCTCATCCCACTTGCGTCCACCGTACACATTCCATGCCCAGACAAAGACGCTGGTCTGATTCAAGCCCTCATCTTGTTTTTCCCACTGCCTCGGTCAGCGGCTCAGTGGTAGATGGGATGGATCGTGATGGAAGGTTTGTGTCTGCCATCCACATTACCATCCCTGTTACTAGGTGACTGGTTTGTATCCAGTGATGCACAAGGGGAAACGCAGAGCAATTCTGTTTGTGCAAGATCTTGTCTAATACCTAATGCTTTCCTCCATATACATGACCATAACAAATGTGCCTCTAGGAGGGCCTGCACTCAGCAGGGCGTCCTTGAAGTCTTCAGATAACAACTTTCACAGGCCTAGTTGAATAGATGCAATTGTGGGAAGAAAGGGGTGTGTGAATGACGTACCTATGGGATGTATCTTTTGCCTATACCTGGAGTTGCTTTTGCTTTCTGCTTCAGTCTTAGCAAGAAGCTCATCCTTGCCAATATCCAAATCTCTTTTCCTAATAAACCTTTCTTTAAAAGAAACGTGGACTGAGAGTGGACTTGACTGAGAACCTGACAATAAGTAGACATACGACAAGTCTGACTTAGCACAAGTAGCTACCACAGTCTTTTTCATGTATTTCTGCTTGTGCAAGAGTTCTAGCACAAGTGGAAATTTTGCACTGAATCCATACAGTGTCCAGAGGGCAGTGTGGGTTGTGTTGTCGCCATAAATTCATTCATTTGTTTGTTTAAAGAGATTCCTTGCTTTTCTCTTTCCAGATCATATATAAAGAAAGTAAATACAACTAAAACAAATCACAAACAGTGAAACACTAATAGGGTTGCCAGATGCCCTCCTCCTGCTGGTGGGGGGATTTGGAAGGCGTTCCAGGAGTGGGCGGGGACATCACTGATGTGCTGATGTCACTTCCAGAAGTGACATCATCACACTGGTGATAACAGGGCACCAATCTACTTTTTGGGCAAAACTCTATGGTAAAAACAGCTACAAAACTTAAGAGTTTTGCCCAAAAAGTAGAGTGTCGCTCCTGATGTTGCTGATGTGATGATGTCACTTCTGGAAGTGTCTGTTTGGGGATGGGGTATCTCCCACTGGCCAGCTTGCCCACCTGGGGACTGGCAAGACTAACACTAATTAAAACAATTGTCAATAAACAATATAGCTGAAAATGGGGGGTGGAATAAAGGTAAGTTAGTTGGTGGCTGGGAAAGGAAGCATGGAAAGGTGAGGATGTGGGGGCTGCTAGGAGGAGGGACAGAGGAGATAGTGTGGGGAGGTGATATGGGAGAAGGTGAGGAACCCCTGCAAGTTCTTACAGGTTTCCCATCACATAACTGAGCCATTCCCAACTGGCACCACAAAAACTTGCCCAGAGTTTCCCTGGGGAGAGACTGGCAGGGAGTAGAAAGGAGGGAAATTGGAAGACAAGGGGTGGATAAAATCGCATTGGCTGATGGGTAGGAAGGAGAGAAGGAGGCCGTATGGGAGGCTATGGGGGCTTTCAGGGAAGGGAAAGAAAAAAGGGGGGAAGGAAAATGAGATGCCCCCCCCGCTCCCAAGTCCTTGCTGGTTCCTCACTATGCAACTCCTCCTGGCCCAGACTCCAGCACTGTGCAACTGGGCCAAAGGATTCCTAGGTAGAGGCTTTCAGGGGGAGGGAAAACACGGAGACAAATAAAGGTAGGTTGGCTGGTGGGTGAGAAGGAGACACGGAATCAGGGAATGATATGGAGATGGGCATTGTCAGGAAGAGGGAAATAGTGTGTGTACAGGGAAAAATGAGTTGCCCCCCTCAAGTCCTTGTGGGTACCCCGCTTATATACCCTATTCAAGAATATCAACAAGACTAAAAACAAAAATAAATAGCCCTGTAAGTATGGCCATCTCAGACCATTTATTAGGGTTGCAAAGCCATTACCAGGAGGACTCTGAAATGGGACTAGAAATGCCTGGTCAGCCAGGGCAGGCGATTATTCCTAACCACCCAGTTTTACTTTTCACTGTAGGAATGAAGTGTAGCTTTCCCTTACATAGGACATGCAAAGGATGCAGACACAAAGACGAAGATGAACTTCATGCAATTCCACGCACTCTCAAGCTGCAGGTTTTAATGACATGATCGTGACCCCGGGTGAGACCTGCACTTCTCCAGCAATTGAGAAGACATCGTCAAGTTAGGGGTTTGGTCCTCATTACCCACCTGGACTCAAGGCAGAAGCAGCTACAGTTGAGGAATAAAGCTCACTGGCACGTGCTTGAGTCAAGCTTCATAAAGAAGAGGCACTCTGTGCAGGGGTTCGCTTCACAATTGAGGATGCTCAATCAAGTTAAGTTCACCAGGCGATTGCGTTGGTCTCGAAGTTCTCAGCTTGCCTAATCAAGGCTGCTCGTCCCCACATAGCCTCCTCCTGAATTCTGATTCTTACAGAATCAGAAGCATTAGGGTGATTTGGACTTTTAGGGTTGTTCCTATAAATGCTATTTGTTGCCAAAGAGGGGCTATCTCCTATATATGTATCGGGGGGGATTAGCAAAGTGACAGAGGTGGGGGGGAGGGGGTAGCTAGAGAGGTTCTCCACGTATGTTTTACGAGGATTTTTCCCTCTGCAAAACTCTCAGAATAACCAGTCCAAATAAGATAGAAATGAATTTTGAGAGAAAATTCGAATATTAGCATACTGGAAGCATACAGAGACTACACACAAACAAAACCAAAATGAGAAATAAAGAGAGTAGCGGGAATATAGGTGGGGATGGAGTGATGGCTATGTGTCCAGATGAGGCAAGGCCCAGGAGAAGAGCAAGATGCCCCACATCTTGGGGGTGTGGTTTGGATCCAGGAAAACACACACACAGCAATGGTGTCGAGGCTGTCTAGTTATAGCAAAAATGGGACCTGAGGCCATGCTAAAGTGACTGCCCCTTGGAACAAAGTGTTGATGAATCTATCTTAAAGTACAACAATGTGTTGGGGGAAATTATGAATGGAGTTCCTAGGAATTGACAGAGGAAACAGGAGATGTCTTGGGAGGAGTTCTTGATGTAAAAATAAAGCTCAGGTTGAAACTCTGATAGCTTCCTTTGGCAATTTGGAGTATTAATGGATGTCTAGTTAAACAAATCAAAATGCAAAAATACTGTTTGACGACTCTCCTTTTGTGTTGGATGAGAAACCTGTCTGTGTTAGGGGATGCTTTTGTGAGGGAAATGTGGGGAGAGAAAGATTATGATAGGATTAATGATCCAGGTGGATCCAGTGTTCGCTCAGGGGTGAGACAGGTCTATTGTTCCAGCTGATACATTCCTTAGAGTGATGGGAGGAGTCGTAGTTTGGTCAGACCAAGAGCCTTGCACCTTCCAGAGTCTTTGCCTCGACAAGTCTGTGAGGCTGACATCCATCTTGTATCAAGCTGTCTGGCATAGGAACTCCTGGGGTGCTATTAAATTAATGTTGTTTGCTTCTAAATTGCTCCCCCCCCCGGTAAAGAGATGGGGTCTGCCTGCGTGCAGGATTTCTGTGAATTGGATTTTGAATATTGTGAAAGGATCAATTGCCGTGATTTCCTCTAACTGACCTGATAAATGGTACAGGGGCTCAAAAAAAAGTGCTGGACTGGAACGCTGAGAAATTTGACACAAACATGATCAGCCGTTGAATCAGCCATGATGGAACTTCTTGTTTACCTGTTATACCCTTTGCCAGATTGCCTGAAGCTCCATCCCAAGGCATCACTGAGCTTTGTGCCTGTGCACAAAGAGGCAGTTTGGTGTGAGAGCCTGTGCACAAAGAGGCAGTTTGGTGTGTGTGCCTGTGCACAGAGAGGCAGTTTGGTGTGAGAGCCAGTTTGGTGACGTGGTTAAGTGCGCGGACTCTAATCTGGGAGAACCGGGTTTGATTCCCCACTCCTCCACTTGCACCTGGCTGGATGACCTTGGGCAAGCCGTAGTTCTGATAAGAGCTGTCCTTGAAAAAGAGCAGTTTCTGTCAAGAGCTCTTTCAGCCGCACCTACCTCACAGGGTGTCTGTTGTGGGGAGGGGAAGGGGAAGGAGTTTGTAAGCCGCTCTGAGACACCTTTGGGTAGTGAAGGGTTGGGTATAAATCCAATCTCTTCTGGTCTTCTCTTCATCAGTGCCCTACACTGGATATGCCACTTGCGCACACATATTTATTCTGATCAGGACACTTTGGTTCCCTGCCCTTTTAGTTGTCAGCATAGGCAGCAGTAGTGAACCAAAAGGAGCCCAAAGACACAGTTTTCTTTACTGGTTTGAAGGTCTGAAAACAAGATTCCTACAGCTGTGTTGAACGGGGGAAACTGCAATTCCCATGAAGCAGTGTGAGAACGTGTATGCACAAATCTAACTCACAGATCAATAGCAATTAACAAATACTGACGCTGCCAAATGGGAACACAATGTGCATTTTTTAATTTTTACTTTGTATTTATATTATTTCTAGTCTACCTTTTTCAGCGGGACTCAAGGTGGATTAGGCAGAGTGAATCGATATGATCAACAGATGAAACATTCAATAAATAGTGCAATAGGATTAGGGCTGTAGAAATCTGAACTGACCAGAAATTTAAAGAACAGAACTGAAGCAAAATGTAAGTCTTAACATGACACATTAAATAACGCAAAATTACATAGTAGGACCCGACGTACTATACACAGCAGTACAGAATCACAGCACTGGAAGGGGCCATAAAGACCATCAGTCCACCCCCATGTTCAATGCAGGATCAGCCTGACAAGTGTTAGTCCAGCCGCTGCTTGAAGACTGCCAGTGAAGGAGAGCTCAGCACCTCCCTTGGCAGCCAATTCTTATTGTGATTCTCCTCCCCCCCAAATATCCAGCAGGTACCTTTCTGCCCATAATTTGTGACTCCTGTCCTCTGATGCCATCTGGAAGTGACAGCCTTTCAAATACTTACCAGTGAAGGAAAGCCCTCTGGAATAATTCCATTTTGCATAGTTTGCAGAAAGCCAGGAGAGGGAGAGAGCTTTCCTGACCTCTTCAGACAGGCCGTTCCATAAGGTGGAGGCCAAAACACAGAAGGCCCAGGTACGAGCTGTTGTTGATTTTGCCACATTCATAGAATCATAGAATGTTAGAGTTGGAAGGGCCTTGCAGGTCATCTAGTCCAACCCCCTGCACTCTGCAGGAGAGTGCATACCCGAAAGATGGTCATCCAGCCTCCGCTTGAAAACGTCTAGCGAAGGAGCATCCACCACCTCCCGAGGCACACTGTTCCACTGTTCAACCACTCTCACCGTTAGGAAGTTTCTCCTGATATTTAGCCGGTAACGACACCCTTGTAATTTCCACCCATTAGATCTAGTCTTGCAATTCAGAGCAAGAGAGAATAGATGTGCTCCATCTTCTATATCATTTTTCTGTATGGATTTTTTTTAAAGTAGTGGACAGATAACTACCTCTTTGAATGGCTTAGGGAAGGCAGCCTGACTGATTTATTTACTGTATTTATCATCTGTCTTTCTCATTGAAACTGATGGATGGTTAGAGGATATAGATAGCACAATCAGACAGCAAGTAATGAACAAAGCAATGGGACTAGGAATACAGGATTTGAGAACAATACAAACAACAATCTATCTAAGGGAAAGTATACTATAAACCATGCAGTAAGTGGATTACAAGGTACAGACAATGCAGTAAAATTAGGTGGTACCTACGATAATCATTCCAGAGGACTGCAGTACTATTCCCCGGCTGTTCATTCTACCAAAGTTCTAATCTCTTATTAAAAATGCCCTCTTGAACATTTTGGTTCTTCACATTCTATGGAGTGAGTTTTTAGCTGGATTCAGCTCAAACTGAAGCTTATTTTTGGATGCAACTTCTCTTTGGAGACTTAGGCATGATTCCCTGTGTTGCTACCTGCTTTTGGAGTCTGTTTGCTTCCAATATGCTCAGCTTGTACTTTATTTTTTAACGAACGGATATTACAAAGAGACCATACGTCTCCAGTGTTCTTTCTCACCCAGAGGAATCCCTGGAGTGCTACCCCCTTGCTTTCGCACTGTTCGGGGAAGTAGAAAGTGTATAACAATATGCAGTTTTAATAAACTGTTTCTTCTGATGTTAGCAGAAGGGTAAAGTTATTAGCATATTGGGGGGGGGGGCTGAGATCACCATTTAAACAACTGCTATTGGGAAAATGTTAATAGCACTGGTGCACATTAAATAACAGAACAGGAATGTGAAAAGTTCCATTTTAACCTGGTCTCTCCCAATCCAGGAATCATCTGTATCTCACCATCGAAGATTTTCGATCTTCTTCTGAAATGGAAATGGCATATCTCATCTTTCATCTTTTCATCTATTTCTCCTCCCCTCCCAAACAAGACTCTTTTCAAATGTAGATGTCATTTTCAAGCACAGCAAAGTAGAAAATGAAATATTCCCTGTGAGACGTTTCTTAGAGAAAAATTCATGCCAAAAATTTGCTGACCAAATAAAGTGTGGGCTTGGTGGAGGGAAACTGTAATTTTGTTCAGGTTTGGATATTCAAAATGTTTTGAATCTGAAAACATTTGTTTAGGTAACATGTCCGTCCCTCAGCTATTTTAAAGCAATACATCTTAGTTATTGCTTTTGTTTATTTTTTTCTCTCCACATTTGTTTAACATGACCATAGCTCTTTGTTTCTCATACTTTTCAGATGTCATGTATTGGAGGAATTGCATGTAAGACCAGTTAACAACATACTGTTTCCAGACAACCAGTAGGAATTCAAGAGCCCTAATAACATGGATGCATCTGCAAACAAACGCACTCATAAATTCTCGTGAGATCATTGCTATAACCACTGTGAACCAGTCCTATGTGCTACTGATTGCGAGCTTTTAATTAGACCATCTTTAATTAGATTAAATATAGATATACAGCATCTTTAATTAGATTAAATATAGATATACAGCAAAGATATTATTTTTGAGGAACCATATCAAAGGTGGCATCACCAATGAATTACTGGAAATAAATGGAAGGAAGTCTGGAGTCTGGATTAAAGGAGTTTCATCACATGGCTCCAACCAGTTCCAGGAATATTTGCTTGTGTCCCCTGAGCTACCCTGAGCTACCCCGATCTCATCAGATCTTGGAAGCTAAGCAGGGTCGACCCTGGTTAGTATTTAGATTAGAGTCCACCAAGAAATTCTGGGGTCATGACACAGAGGCAGGCTATATTCAAACAACCTCTGGACCAATGTTCCCTCTAAGCTGTGGAGTCTTGTGAGCAAAAATTCTACTTTGTGAACGACTGGTATTAAAGTTGTGAGCAAGTGATTTGGCCTCTGCACAAATCAGTTTGCTTTGGAGCCATCCTTCCTGAGCTAAGACAAAAATATGTGAGCTGGAGGCTAAAAAACTGTGAGCTAGCTCACACTAACTCAGCTTAGAGGGAACATTGCTCTGGACCTCTCTTGCCTTGAAAGCCCAACGGGGTCACCATAAGTCGACTGCGACTTGGTGGCCCTTTCCTCCACCACCATTCCTCCTGTGTCAGAGCGCCAGTCTCATAATAACCATTTCCTGTGTGATCTGCAAAATATCTGGAAATACAGAACAAAGAATTATTAACACACGGGCTTCAAGGCCATGCCAGGGTGCTGATTATCTCAGAGCCAAACCCTGCTTTTAAACACGTTCGAGGAGTTACAGGAATTGAACTTTATAGTTCAATACATGTTGAGCTACCAAGAAACAGTTTTGGTTTGCTTGAGGCCAGTGGGTTGGATCCTTTCTAAAACTTCTGTGCTTTGGGGAAACTTCCATGTACCTCCCACCTTGTGCTAGAAACGCTCCCCAAAATCCTGGTCCTGGGCAGCAAGGGATTCAGGAGCAACATGAGGCAGCACTTGAAGGGCTACACTAGAAAAGGGGAATTGGCAAAAATCGGATGTGTGTCGTCCCCCCCTGCACGGATAGACATTTTTGCTGAAATCCAACCCAGTGAAAATGACAAGAAGAAGAGGAGGAGGAGGAGGAGAAGGAGTAGACTAGATTTATACCCCGCCCTTCACTGGCCAAAGGTGTCTCAGAGCGGCTTACAAACTCCCTTCCCTTCCCCTCCCCACAACAGACACCCTGTGAGGTAGGTGGGGCTTAGAGAGCTCTTGACAGAAACTGCTCTTTTTCCAAGGACAGCTCTTATCAGAACTATGGCTTGCCTGAGGTCATCCAGCAGCTGCAAGTGGAGGAGTGGGGAATCAAACCTGGTTCTCCCAGATTAGAGTCCACACACTTAACCGCTACACAAAACTAGCTCTCAAAACAGTACTTTTTAAAAGACAGTGATAGAAGATGATAGATAGATAGATAGATAGATAGATAGATAGATAGATAGATAGAGACAGATAGACAGACAGACAGACAAATAGATGGATGATAGATAGCATGTGAACATACTGTATTAAGAAAACTGAGCAATACACTAAAATGTTTGTGGAGCACTAACAAAAAAAATGTCGATTCAGCAGTGCAAACCAATATATCAAAACTGCTTTTTCTGGTATTGACCTGTTTCAAGGTACTCATTCGCATGAATCAAGTGATGAGGGGAAAGGCACACAAAAGAACTGAGGAAATCGCAAGTTGAAGCAAATTGTTCACTCATGGTATTAAAAAAAATTGAATTAATTAAAAAAATGGAAGAAAGGGGAAATCCTTGTGCACTGATTCTACCTCCCCTGGGCGACGTGCCTGGCCCCTCACTTCCAGTCTTTAGGCGGCTGTTGAAGATGGTTTTATTTAGGACTGCATTTGGTAAAAGTTTAGAAGCAGTCCTGAGCTGTGATTTTAAATGTTGGATTTTTGTGTGTGTTTAATGTATTTTATTTACGTTGCAAGCCTCCTTGGGCTCCATCAGGAAGAAATGCAGCTAATATGTGTTTTAACCAAAATAAAAATGTTAAATACCGGAAACAAGACCAGTTAATTTAGAACTTCAAAACCTGGGAGAAATCCTGATGGAACAAGGTGACAGAAGCCAAAAAGCAAAATAGAGGCCCCGTTCACATGGCGAATTTGCCACGGGAGAGCCACGAGTGGATGGCGGATTTTCTGGCCGCGATCACACCACAACATCTGGGAAGTGGAGCACACCTGTGGCTAACCCGTGGCATGCCGCCGAAAATGCATGTTAAAAAATACCTCAACAAAGGTGGTAGCAAACGGTTTGCCATGGGCTGTCTCCGGACTCCCATGGTGTGATCGCGCCGGCGTGGCTTTTCCCCTCCGGCCGTCTGTGTTGCAGCACACACACCAAGGGCTGGAACCATGGGTTGCCGCCGAAGTGTCTGATCGCGTTGTCGCGCGGCAAATTGCAGCGCCGCAAATTGCCATGCCTCTCCCCCACACGTTTTCCGGCCCGTGTGACCAGGGCCAGAGTTTGATAAGATGACGTTTCCCAGGAGGAATGGAATGCAGCCCACATGATATGGGTGGCGTCTGTCTTTCTCACCAGCACTGGACATTCTGATGGGAATCTGTGGATGGCAGAAGAAGTCTCTGTACACTGAATAAAGCTGATAAAGCCTATAATTAGAGTTGCTACGAACAGCCATCAGATCGAATGTTGAGTGGAAGCCGGAGCTTCCTCCTTGTCAAAAACAGCAGAACAGTTTCTGAATTCTTACAAGACATCTGATGACAACCAAAAGTTCTCAAGGCGATTTGGGTCTACAGACTTACGGTTGTCAGCCTCCAGGAGGCACCTAGAGATTTCCTGTGACTACAATTGGTCTCTAGACTACCAAGATCAGTTCCCCTAGAGAAAATGGCCACCTTAGAAGGTGGAGACTGTGGCATTATACCCTGCTGAGGCACTGTCCTCCCAAAACCCCACCCACCCCAGGCTCCGCCCCCAAATCCCCAGGTATTTCCCAACCAAGAACCAGCAGCTCTGCTACAGACCGCCTTATACTCAGTGAGAAGGCCAAATAACATCCCAAGCATTCCCCCCCCCTCAAAAAAGGAGCTACATTTTTAAAGTCACCTCAGGACTTTTTCTTCTGATATGTTTCTGAAGTTACTAAGTGGATCAGTCTAGACTTTCCCTTGTTTACCAGAGGAACAGTAATGTTAATAAAAATACTAATGTACCAATTATTTCCATGATTTCCTCTTTCAGGAATACAGTTCTCAAGCTTCGGCAGGGGTCATTTGGGGGGGGGATGCGGGGGGACGCCATCCCCCCGGGTGAGGTGCGGGAGGGCGGGGCCTGGAGCTCCCTGCTGGTGTCCGCTGGAGGTCGCCGCCGGCTGTGGGGAGGACACACTTCCGGTGATGTCAGGGGGTGTGGCATATGCTAATGAGTTATGCTAATGAGTCCCCCTAGCTCTTTTTCTACGAAATGACCCCTGAGCTTCGGTCAAATGGGGCCTGTAATGGTTTATGCAGTGAGTCTGTGGAAATCTCTCTCTTTTTGTCTTCCTTTCTTGACATTCGGAGGGAAAGAAATGCCTTTCAACTGCTTGACTTGAAGGAAGCATTCAGTACTTTATCATTACAAATACTAGTGACACCGTGAATAACAGGAGAACAAGGACGACTACAAACCACATTTACCAATTCATATTTATTGGTGTAATCCTGCTGGTCTTTGATCTCATTCATCTTAAAACTCTCTGTCTGCATCTCCCAAATGATTCTGGTGAAAAAAGATGATACCAGCTGGATGTCATCACAGGAACTTTTCAAAACTTCCACAGAGACCCTGCCATTCTAAATGACTAGCAAGTACATATCAGTGGGGCTTTGGAAGAGAGAAGACTGCTCCAAAAGGCTGTGATGAAGGCTGCATTTGATTTCTCCATCACATACGAATCCTGGTTGCTCATTTTGAAATCTCTATAGCTCATTTACAAATGGGTGACTGATTTTTGTTGAGGCCATTTTGCAAAGAGAGCTAGCGAGAACCAACAGATCTATCCAACACAAGAGTATAAATGCCAACTCTGACATTAATTCTGGTTTAAAATTGCATTAAAAGCATTGCCGTTTCTGTTAATCACCCTCCCCTGCAAAAACTATATATTGGCAACAGTGTTCCCTCTAAGCTGTAGGGTCTTGTGAGCAAAAATTCCACTTTGTGAGCTACTGGCATTAAAGCTATGAGCAGTGATTTGGCTACTGCATAAATTAGTTTGCTCTGGGGCCATCCTTCCTGAGCTAAGAGAAAAATGTGTGAGCCAGAGGCTAAAAAACTGTGAGCTAGCTCACACAAACCCAGCTTAGAGGGAACACTGATTGGCAAATAAATGTTTCTGGATGCGGATCTGCACGGCTTATGACCTGGTGCTCTGAAAAAGCAGTGAAAGATGGGGCTTTGGAATCATACACCATGGTGCGGGTGGGAGATCACCAAGGAATACCAGGGTCATGATACTGGGGCAGGCAATGGCAAACCGGCTCTGAAAACCCGGTGGGGCAGCCGTAAGTCAGCTGTGACTTGATGGCACTTTCCACCATCAGCAGCATGGTGTGAAGTGGAGTTTATGTAGGGTTATCGTATTTTGAAAAAGAAAAAAGAAGACATGTTTCCCAACTGACTACTCCAGACAAGCGATCACTGTGGCAAATCTCATCTTAAATACCCCTCCTCTTTAAGCTGTCATACTGACTAACAGGGCTATTTTGGGGCAGGAAGGCACAGGAACGGAGTTCCGGCTGGCTTCAGAGTTGGCCACACCCACTACAGCCAAAACCTCTGCACATGTGTGGCTACAGAGGGAAGGCCTGGAGAGCGACACCCCCACGGCGACTCTGAGGTGGGCAGGCCTGGGGGACCCTGGAAGGAACAGGGAGGCATTTAAATGCCTCCCCTGGCTGGTCCAAGGGCCGGCTTGCCCAGTCGCAGGGCACCCCAGCAAGCCAAGGGAAGGCCTAATATGCTAATGAGCTGTGCTGTCAGGGGTGTGGTCTAATATGCCAATGAGTTTCTGCTGTTGGGTGTGGCCTATTATGCTAATGAGTTCCTGCTGGGCTTTTTCTACAAAAAAAGCCCTGCTGACTAAGAATATCCCTAACCTTCCAACCCCAAAAAAGGACACTTTCATCCTTTTTTTTAAAGAGCCCAAAAGAGGACAGACACCAAAAAGGGGGGACATGTCCTCTAAAAAGAGGGAATTTGGTAACCCTAGTTTATGTTCTGTTGTCATAATTCCCTTTTCTGACTGACTAAGCTGAGTGGCTTCTAAAGGTGGGTGTACTGGTATACATGAGAAAGCCTTCAGGCATTTAAAGACTGTTTATATGTGTGTGTGTGTGTGTTAAGTGCTTCTGACTTACGGTGACCCTATGAATTACTGTCCTCCCAAATGTCCTCTCATTAACAGCCTTGCTCGGGTCTTGCAATCTGAGGGCCTTTGTGGCTTCCTTGACTGAGTCAACCCATCTCAAGCTGGGTCTCCCTCTTTTTCTCCTGCTTTCAACGTTTCCTAGTGTGATTGTCTTTTCCAGTGACCTTTGTCTTCTCTAAATGAGACCAAAATATGCAAGGCTCAGTTTAGTCCTTGTAGCTTCTAGGGAGAGTTCAGGCTTGATTTGATCTAGAAGCCACTTACCTATCCTTTGGGGGGCTCCATGGTATCCGTAAAACTCTCCTCCAATGCCACATTTCAAATACAAGCTCTCAACTGTGTACTGGAGATCTTATCTCCTGTACAGTCTTTGTTTTTTTTTTTTTTTAGAAAAAGCTTTGTCCACTCTATAACAAGCCTTAAGTCAAGAGACTGGCACAATTTACTAATCAAGTTTATTTCCTTCTTGGAATGAAATGGGATTGCATATGCTGACTGCAGTCAGTAGGAAAATGATACAGTCAAAATGTATGAGTTCAGAGGCAGACAACAGCTGCCAAGCTTAGAAGACCCATACAGCCTGTGACCAGCATACCTTAATGACCACCTGCTCCTGCATGAACAAACATTATGGACTTCCCACCCCAGGAAGACTTGTCTGTGCCCCTCAATCATTGTTTTCTGCCAGTGTGTGAATATTTTTCTGTTTCATCTGGTGGAGCCTCACTGACTCGTCTTGTTGTTGTTGTTTTAATTGAAGAAGAAGAGATTGTTTTCATACCCTGCCCTTCACTCAGTTATCTCAGAGTGGCTTACAATCTCCTTCCCTTCCTCTCCCCACAACAGATACCCTGTAAGGTAGATGGGGCTGAGAGAGCTCTTTTGAGAGCTGCCCTTGAGAGAACAGCTCTGGAAGAACTTGTGACTGACCCAAGGTCACCCAGCTGGCCACATGTGGAGGAGTGGGGAATCAAACCCAGTTCTCCCAGATTAGAGGCCACCGCTCTTAACCACTACACCAAACCAACTGCTTTGATAAAGTATTGTTATCAAGTTGATTTTAATGTCACTTAGAATAACTAGGATTGCCAGCTCCAGGTTGGGAAATACCTGAGGATTTGGGGGTGGAGTTTTAGGAGAGTGGGGTTTGGGGAAGGACCTCATTGGGGCACGGATGCCTTTGAGCCCACCTTCCAAAGTGGCCATTTTCTCCAGGCAAACTGATCTGTGTCTCCTGGTGATCAGTTGTAATAGTGGGAGATGTCCAGCCACCACCTAGGGATTGGCAACCCCCTTAGATAACCAAGAGGAATGGGGAGTTGGATCCCTTGGTGCTGAGCAGTATTCACCTGAACCCTGGCTGCTGCATGCAGGGTCCTGGAGATAGCTCCCCTGTAGAAAATGGCTGCTTTGGAGGGTGGGACTCCATGGCATTAGACCTGGCTAAGGTCCCTCCCCTCACCAAGCCCTGCCTTCCCCTGTACCCCCAAATTTCCAGGAATTTCTCAAGCCAGAATTCTCAATCCTAGCTACGTGGCATGGGGAGGCGTTAGTGCGGCTCAGCACCTCTTGGCATGATTTCATGCAGTGTACAGATTATGGGAACCAAGGCATGGAGCATTGTTTGCCTTCACAGCACTGAACTGGGAACAGGGGTGGGGTTGCCCTCTTTTAAGACACTTTTAGGGAACTGCTCTTCACTGACCCACCCAAGAGGTGGTGCTGGAAGTTAAACAGTTAATATTTTGCTGCAGTTCATTTCTTAAAATAAATCTAATTTTAACTCTTAGATGGACCAGGCTAGCCTGATCTTGGCATGACAGGGTCTCCATAAGCTGGCTGTGAGTTGACGGCACTTCCCACCACTACCACTTTCCACCACTCTTGGGAAAATGTGGGCAATCTCATATTCTGCCATTCATTCGAATCATGACTTCCATTCTTCCGGACATGGGTTACTGGAAGCATCCCGACAGACTGTTAGTTGGGAGGTCAGCCTTGCAGCAGGAGACGTGGTGGAATCTTAAAACGGTGAACTTGGAGGACATCTTAGCATTTGTTCATATTCATGGCGAACTTGGGGAATAGCTTAGCCTCTGATCCTGTTCATGCCATATCTTTTTCACATGTTTGTTTGTTTTAATTAAATAGATTTGTTTTGCACTGCCGTGTTATGAGTGGGAAGTAACACTTAGACAAAGTCCCAGGTTTCCTTGGTGGCGACTTAGAAAAGATAGCATAGACCGGGGGGTCCCCAAACTTTTTGAGCTTGTGGGGACCTCTGGAATTCTGTCACAGGGTGGTGGGCACACCCACAAAATTACTGCCAAATTAGGTGGAGCCAGGCACAAAATGGCTGCCACCGACTACCTTCGGTTGCGTACTGAAGCTCCTTCTGCTGTGGTGGCAGCTATTGCCAAAGCAATGTTTTCCAAAATCTTCACAGCCAATCAGATCTCCAATGGACACTCAGAAACCATGTGGGGCAACCGCCCCACCTGGCCCTGCTCTCGGTCTATAAACACTTGATGGGCACCAGGAGAGGTGTCGGCGGGCGCCATGGTGTCCCCCAGGCACCACATTGGTGTAGACATTTGAACCTGGACTTAAGGGGTGTACATCTGTCTTCTGTGAAATATATATCTCTATCAACAGGTAGTGATTCTTAGTTCCAGGATATTTTCATCTGTGAAGTGTTGGTACTGGAGGATACGCACACTAGGGGAGGGCATGTATATTGTTAAGGCTGCCAGCTCTGGGTTAGGTAATTCCTCGAGACTGGGGAGGGGAAGAAACTCAGCAGGGATGTGACGCCAGAGACTCCACCCTCCACAGCAGCCATTTTCACACACAGTTATCAATGCCTATAGATTATAAGTAAGAGCATAAAACACAGAGTTCTAAAATCATAATCGATAACAGTATATCAAATATAAAATATCAAAAGGAACAGGTGTGTTTCAACTTGATTTTTTTCAGTGTCTGCTAAAAACTTTGCAACACATATGGTGGTTTTGGGAGTTGCATCTTCTAAAAGCTGGCTTAGCATTTTCTCACCTGTAAGGCTGTTATTTGGAAAATAGTTAGATAGAAATAGGCTGCAACTGGGAAACAAGTAGTGGGCACCAGTGTTCCCTCTAAGCTGAGTTAGTGTGAGCTAGCTCACAGAATTTTAGCCTCCAGCTCACAGATTTTTGCCTTAGCTCAGGGAGGATGGGGCTCCAGAGCAAGCTAATTTATGCAGTAGCCAACTTGCTCACTCGCAATTTTAATGCCAGCAGCTCACAAAGTAGAAATTTTGCTCACAAGACTCCACAGCTTAGAGGGAACATTGGTGGGCACTTCAAAATAAGGTGGGAGAAGGAATCAGGAGTTCCCAATTCACATGGGCATCGCCTTTTTTGAAAAGGTATTTGCCTAAATCTGCCATAAAGAACTTTCGATGGAAAGGCATTCAGGCGGGCCAGAGTAAAGGCACAACGTTGGAGCAGAGAACCTAAGGCAGTAAAGGAATGAGGCATCACTCCATGTTCTTGGTAAATACCTAGGTTGTGTTCAGACTGGCAGTTTGGCCCGATATGGGCACATTTTACAAATGGATTAGATGGGCCCCTTCATTGCGCGCCGGCTTGTCCTGTGATCAGCACCTCTCCCTTGCCATGGAACCTCCACGGTACCTCCACAGGACTTCCATGGGAGGTCTGATCGAGTAACTGTGCAGTAGTTTGCCCCAGGGCAAACAGCCACGCTTCTCCTCTGCAGTTTCCTGCCCGTGTGACCGGGGCCACGTAGGGTAAAATTGGAGATACAGCACTGAAAAACAGCATGAAAGCAGAAAAACCTAATGGTTACTTATCAGAACGTACAGCCATAGCACTAAGAAGAAACCTTGCTACTATTCCGGTTATTTCCGTATCTTGATTATCAAGCAAAAACAGGACCTTAAAATCGTCAGGAATCTCTGAGAATTGAGCTAATACAGGATACAGAAGATCCTGGCGGGGCACCAGATAAAGGGGACATTGAAGGAGAACATGGGGGGACATTTTCAACACAGTCCTTCTTACAAGGACAACATCTGCTGGAGTAGGGGATCCCCTGGAGCCTTTGTTTCCCCGTGCATTTATTGCACATGGCCGGAGAGAGCGCGAAGAATGGATTTGGCAGTCTGAACCTGCAGATCCATTCTGCCGCTATGGAGGCAGGTTTTTTTTTAAAATGCTTATATGCACATTTGCGCACACATGCACACTATGTGCGCACATGGATTTGGGGGGGGGGGAAATTGCAGTTCGCTCTGTGGCTGAGGCCCCACAATAATGTGGATGCTTTACCATGGGATGTCTCTGTGGGTAACCCACAGCAGGGTGTGCTGTGTGGCTGATATGCCCCACTACGCTTTAACCCAGTTCAATCAGAGGTGGCACCATATCGCGTCAAGCTGCCAGTGTGATCCCAGCCCTAGACTGGCCACAGCAGCCATTTCCTCCAGAGGAGTCTGCAGATCGGTTGTCATTCCGGGAGACCTCTGGTCCCTGCCTGGACGTCTGCAGGCCTCTGCCTCACCTCTCGATCATGCTTGGCATCGCTCTTCTTGCGGTACATTTTGGAAAAGCAGGTGACACCCCAGCCTCTTCTCCTTCCGACTTCTTTGTTTTAAACCCAAGCACTTCTTTTTTTAGAAAAAAGCAAGTAAATTCAAAACAATCATTCATTAAAAATGAATGGCTAATAGTTAATTATTAATTATCGGAAGGAGAGGCTGCGCGCCGTTGCCTGGGGGCTGACAAGCTGTCAGGAACGCTTGCCAAGCCTGCCGGGCTTCTCAGACTCCTGTGTGGTTGCCACATTAAACAGAGGAAGTTAAATGACATTTCCAGGAACCTCGAGGATTGTATTTGGGCACAAAAGAAACTTAAAAAAAAACTTTGGCATCTCTTTATGGTCTGCTGCGGATTTTTGTTGTTGGCAAAACAAAGGAGATAATAGAAAATCTGTTAAGCAGACAGTAAATGGCACGTTAAGTTGTGGAGCGGCTAATAGATTCTAACAGCAGTCATGCCCTGAGAAAACTTATCTGGGAAGCCACTAAGAGCAAAGGGATGAATCTTCTGTCCTCACAAATATCACTTGTAAAAACATAAAACAATGAAAACTGATAGAAGATAGACAGGAATGGAAGTCATAGGACCTGGTTGCACCGCCAAAGATTTAGACTGCTTTAAGAACATCAGAAGAGCCCTGATGGATCAGACCAGTGAGGGTCCATCTAGTCCAGCTTCCTGTCTAACACAGCGGCCAACCAGTTCCTCTGCATGTCCAACAAACAGTGTATGGAGGCAGATGTTACCTCCTAGTACTGCGATTCAGAGGCTAATTGCCTCTGAATTAGGGTTGTCAGGTCCAGGTTGGAAAATACCTGGAGACTTTGGGGGTGGAGTCTGGAGAAGGTGGGGTTTGGGGAGGGGAGGGGCCTCAGCATGGCACAATGCCATAGAGTTGCCCCTTCAAAGCAGCCATTTTTTTTCCCTAGGGGAGCTGATCTCTGTCAGCTGGAGATCAGTTGTAAAAGCGGGAGATCCTCCGGCCCCACCTGGAGGCTGGCAACCCTACTCTGAATATGGAGGTTTGCTTTAATCGTCATGGCTAGTAGCCACTGATAGACCTCTCCTCCATGAATCTCTCTAATTGAGACTACAAAAGTATTGAAGGGGTGATATAAGACTGTGATTTATCATCGCCATCATCATAATCAATTATTATTTATTTAATTTATACCCTGCCCTATCCCACAAGTGGGCTCAGGGTGGCTCACAACGCAAGATTCATAAAACAATAAAAGCGACAAACCAATAAAACAACAGATGGCACAATAAGCAATAACAGAAAGAACATCTACCCCTGGCTTTGGCAATGGAATAGAAATGGGCTTGAAAAGGTTATACCCACTTAAGGACAAAAGGAAATCCCCTCTATGTAAACAGACAAGGTTAGAGGATTTATTTATTTATTGCTCCATTTAACCAATAAACAGATTTTCCTGTTTAACTGTGGACGATGATGTGGTTGGAACAGTCCATAGATGCGTGCTCACCGCCCTCCCAGAAATGCAGAGGGAAAACTGTAGAACTTGATATACTGGCAAATCAGACAGATTTAATCATGGAAACAGTTCAAAAATATTCAAGAAACTTGAGATAATTATCACATTTAGAGAAAGGAGGGACAGGGGCAGTCAAATAAAAAGATCACCTCAGGCTCCAAAGGACAGTAAAACTAATGAAGAAAGATGTGTGGGGGGGTGTCAGACCCTTGAGTTAATCCACTCTCAGTCTAATAGTCTTTTATGAAAGCTTTAGTAGAAACAGAGATTTAGATGTGCACAAGAGAGATCTCTTGTTCAGACTAAAGAACAGATTGTATAGGCAATAGGTCAGTATCCCATAGTGCAACAGTCATGCAGTGGGCATTCACCCTCTCACCCTCTTTCACTCCCCCCCCTTCATACTACCCAGCACTACAAAAGTTTATTATCCAGCAACAGATGTTTCTCCAAGGATGAGAGGCTCCCGATGGCTAACTCCCGCAACACATACACACAGATATATGACATTCACACCTACTCCTCCCATCCCTCAAACTTTGTGGCAGAGAGGCCAGAAAGGGATGAGACCAAATGGTCGTAATGGCCCAAAAGTGAAAGTAACCTACAGAGGCTGAAACAAATGAAGACATTAGTCAACATGACAATCAGCAGAGCTCGATTCTGAGGGGGGGGGGAGGTCATGGAGCCAACCCAAAAATACAAAAGGAAAATAATAGCTGCTCCTGATGACCACAAAATGGATGTTCACTCACTAACTTATGACCCTAACAGCATAATGGTAAATATCTTCCCATTTTGTGGGAAATATATTAATTGGGTCACCAAATGGACAGCCAGGAATTATCTGGCCTTTTTCTTAAAAACCACCCCATCTGCTATTGTCCTCATAAAGGTAGAATGCTTACCAGAATGTCCTTTCACTCTAAATGGATATCAGTGCGCATGCATGCTCATGCAGCCAAATATTCTGAGTTTGGAATAAGACTCCAAAGGCATTTCAAGCACTTCTTAACTCAGAAATTAATTGCATATACATCTTCCACAGAAGATCAAACTTTAGACAAACCAGCAATCAATCAAATAGAAGAAGTGATGGCAGATTCTCCAAATTTTATGACGGTCATGGACCAGGTGGTACCAACAGAACTATCCGCCCCCATGAATGTTACCAGCCCTAAGAATTCAAAGGCTCTATTGTGCAAGGAGCAACAATTTACCTCAGGCTCAGAACCTCTTCGAGATCAGATTACCCAAGAAGAGGAGCTTGAAGCAGGACCTAATAACTTCACTATGGAAAATCAGACAAGCTTCCCCGCCCCCCAAGGAACCAAATGCAGCTCTTCAAACAATAACATCTCTATGGCGATTTCTGAGAGCAATTATGATTTCCAGCCTAAATATAATCTGCCTCCCTTAGAACCAATTGTTTTAATTAACGGGGGGACTACCAATTTGAAATCAACCACCCCACCAAATGAGCTTGACCCTTGTATTCTTATCGAAGACAGTAACTGGGAACTCAGACACTTATGAAATCGTATAACATTGCACCAACAGCATGAAGGTGTACAGACCTGCATCAAATGGGACTGGTAAAACTCCTAGAAATTATCACACAGAACATTGTGGGTTGGTTTAATTGTAAAAGAAGAAGTTTGGATAACCCCTTATTTTAACAGGATTTTGGTATAATTATGGTACAAGAAACATGGACAACAAAGGACCTTATACTTGATGGCTATCAGACTTTTAAAGTTGAGGCAATTCCCGGGTTAGGGCTGGGGATGATGAAGGGCAGCCTGGGTATTTTTGTATACACCTCTCTAGGGGCTAGGGATATTGGAAATGCCCCCTTTGAGACACTTGGCTATGGCCATCCTCCTTCAGCTGGAAGAAAGAAGGGAACTAGTCATTAACATTTACCTCCCCCTTCCCCAACAAAGACAAACTGACATTCACACTAACTGGGTGGAATTGGAACGTTATGTTGAAGACTTTTTCTTTTTCAAGGACTGTTATCTGCTTAAATTCTTGCCTTCAGTCTTAGAGATCATTCCATTTGTTGCTTTTGGGAGCCAAACTTACAGAGAGTCTATCTGCCCTTTTGCCCATCAGACTTATTTCGGCATCAGCTGGGAACGGAGGAAGAGTCCAAGGAGGAAGAAACGAAATCTAGTGACTCTGCCACCTCTGGAACGGAAGAGGACTCTGCTGCAGAAATGGGTGCAGGTGCTGCCAGAGTTGTGTACGATTTTTGAGACAGAAAGCCGAAGTAAAGGCAGAAGGACTCGGAAAATAGCTTTTTGAAGCGAAGAATAAGAAGATGATCAGAAAGTTCTCTCATAACAACTAACATATTAAGACACAAATACTGAAGCTGAAACAAACAGGAACTCTACAAGTATATTGTGATATTAACACTTATAGTATTAACACTTATATTAACAGGGATAAGATCTCCTCCTCTTGGGGTTTTAGTTTAGTATGGTTATCTATCCTTTCTCCCTAGATGTAGTCCCCTCCCTAATATTTTCTTTGTAGTTTTATAAAAGAAAAAGAAAGGGGAAGGCCTTAGCCTTCCAGAGGAATTCCTTGTCCACTATATGAGACAGGATGCTGGACTAGATGGACCAGTGGTCTGATCCAGCAGGGCTCTTCTTATGTTCTTATGTCTCTTTCATGAGGACTCTAAAGTGGACTTTGATTATATGAAGTCGTGAAGCTGCCTTATTTGAAGATCAGTATTGTCTACTCAACTGGCAGTGGCTCTTTGGGGTCTTTCACATCACCTACTGCCCGGTTCTTATTGGAGATGTTTCAGATTGAACCTGGGACCTTCTGCATGCCAAGAACATGCTCTGCCACTGAGCCATGGCCCTTCCCCATTTGGCAGCTGAGATTCTAAATGAAGCTGAAATCAAGTGCTGCAAGTTATCATAAAGTGTGTTTTGCACGTCTCGAGCATACTGATCTGGAAATGTGTATTAGTCATTTTCAAAATGAGTCTCAGTTGGAGTAAGTGAAGTAGGGGCAGAACCAGAAAAATTGCTGAGACTGGATTCCTGGTACTCCGAAAATGAGCTTTCTCGATTTGAAATGGATCTTATAGGCTGTCTAATCATACTCAGCGCAAGACATCCAAAGCTAGAGTACTCCTGACAGCTTGTGCCTGAATAACTCCAGGGATGGGAGAGCACACCACCAATATCACATCATCGGGTCCTTTGTCGAACCCCTCGCACCACTAGGAACTTGCCCAGGGCTGAATATGGCATTGCTAACTCTGCCTTTGGAAATTGATGGAGATTTGGGGGCAATCCTGGGGAGGAACTTTCTTCTCCTAGACTATGAAGTATACCACGAAGACCACCCTCCAAATCTGCTATTTTCTCCAGGGGAACTGATCTCCTGGAGACCTCCAGCCCCTGCCTAGAAGTTGGCAACGCTAGCTGAATAGGTGGGAGGGACAGAAGGGTAGACTGGGGAGTGTTTTGTGCTTTATTTTGCTTAGTGCTTAGAGTTTGAACGCTTAGTTTGTTGGCTGCTTCTGCTGATGAAACCACTGGAATTCCGCACTACCCTTTAAAGTGGAACCGACTCTGAGACGACTCTTGATAAGAACTCCCAGCAACACAACCTCACAGTAAAAACCTTTATGTGCAGTTTCCTTTTAACTATGGCATCCTTTTTTTTGCTGTCATGCTGCAGCAGAAGATTTATCTGATGACCCACTTGCCGCACCAGGTATTTTGCTGAGTCCCTTGGAATAGGATCACCGTTATAGATCTTAGTACATAAATGCCACAAGAATCAACTGAGCTATGAGGCTATTGACAAATGCCATTAATTTCAGCATTGATCTGGAAGGTCTCATTCTGACCGAGAGAGACTCCAGAATATGATTCTTGCGAGTGTGTTATATTGTGCAGTGTCACGTAATCCTAGTACAGACACCAGAGTCTCAGAGGAGGGCTAGATAGGGTGCTTCCCGACCTTTCCTTTGTCCACTCCTGCTGCTGTCCCTTTGTTACCCAGAATACTGTTCTCAGGGGTTGCTTCCTTTATGTCACTTCCTCTCTCTTCTTCTGCCCACCGTGAGGGTTGGACATGCTTGCCACAGTCGCTCTCCAGCCTAGCCTAGATAGGTAGCTAGAAGCCTCTGCTCTGCCTTTCCTGCCTAGTACGGAGTTCTCTTACGAAAAGGAACTTCTGATTCTTTACTAAGTAACAAGCCTCAGTGTGAACGTATTCCTCCGTCAGCCAGACCAGAGAATTCTGCCATGCAGAGACTTGTCTCTGCTTCCAGTAAGAGAGATTAGTTGCACAGGGTAGCTGTGTTGTTCTGAAGTAGAACAGCTGGATTTGAATCCAGGAGCACCTTAGAGACCAACAAAGCTCTTTTTGTTAGATCAAGAGAGATTAGGTTACCTGCAGTTACCTGCTTTCCATAATATTTGAGTTCTGACTGTAGACTCACAGATATGCTGGTCGCTGCACTCACCTGTTGGTGTAGCATACTACTCATTTCTCCTTTCCGCTTGTCCATGTACCTTTGTAGAGCTTAGTGGAAGGGTTGTTTTTAAATGGTACATTTAGGGTGACCAGAGTGTTGATCGCCAGGCTCTGCCCCCTGACCAAATTTTTGTCTTTTGAGAGTCGGAAGCTTGTGATTTCACCAGATCCTGTCAGGTAAATCTTTGAGATGTCAAAGACCTAGTAGCCCTTAAGATTACTCCTTTCCGTTTGTCTCCTTTCCGCTTGTCCATGTACCTTTGTAGAACTTAGTGGAAGGGTTGTTTTTAAATGGTACACTTGGGGTGGCCAGAGTGTTGATCGCCAGGCTCTGCCCCTTGATCAAATTTTTGTCTTTCGAGAGTCAGAAGCTTGTGATTTCACCAGATCCTGTCAGGTAAATCTTTGAGATGTCAAAGACCTAGTAACCCTTAAGGGAAGGGACCTTGGCCAGCATTGGGACCCAGCTGGGTTTTGTTCCCTGAGCAGCACTGCATGCTGCACAAAGGGAGGGACGAGATGGCAGTAGAGTTGCCAGTCTCCAGGTTGTAGCTGGAGATCTCCCGGAATTACAGCAGAATAACAGCGATTAGTTCTCTTGGAGAAAACGGCTGCTTTGTAAGGTGGACTCTATGGCACTATACTTAGGGTGGCTAGGTCCCTCCTGGCAACTGGCGAGGGATGGGAGAGACTGATGAAACTCCCTGGACGGGGGGGAGGGGGGGACGCAAAATGTTGGTGCCATGACCAAGAAGGCCCATTGTCAGGTTGCTAGCTTCAGGTGGTGAGGGTAACAGAAGCAGGGCCTCCAAAGATGACCTATAGGAGGAAGCTACCGGAAGGTTTCACAGTGTGGTCGGAAATCTTGCAGTACACCATGTGGCAAGGGGCCTGGAAGCTGGTGGGAAATGGAAGAAGCCAGACACAAAGTCAACTAGGATGTATGGAGCTCAGTCATGGATACAGACAAGCATTTGCCCAGTCTGGGCATCAAGTTTCAGCACCAAGCTAATCCCCTCTGGCGGCAAGAACAGTGGATAGAATATAGGTAGGGACAATGGTGAGCGCCCTTAAGCATCTGAGAGCCAATGTGGTAGAGTAGTGGTTAAGAGCAGTGGACTCTAATCTGGAGCACTGGTTTTGATTCCCCCACTTCTCCCCCACATGAAGCCTGCTGGGTGGCCTTGGGCCAGTCCCAGTTCTCTCAGAACTCTCTCGGCCCCACCTAGCTAAGAAGGTGATTTTTGTGGGGAGAGAAGGTGACTGTAAGTTGCTCTGAAACTCCTTTGAGTAGAGAAAAGCAGGGTATAAAAACCAATTCTTATTCTCCCTCCTCCTCCTCCTCACCTGGAGTACTGTGTCTAGTTTTGGGCAACACGTTTTAGGAAGGATGTTGACAAGCTCGAGTGTGTCCAGAAGAGGGCAACCAGGATGGTGAGAGGGTTAGAATCCAAGTCTTATGAGGAAAGGCTGAAAGAGTTGGGTCTGTTTAGCCTGGGAAAGAGAAGGCTTAGAGGGGATATGATTGCAGTCTTCAAGTATTTGAAGGGTTGTCATGTAGAAGATGGAGTAGATCTATTCTCTCTTGCTCCAGATTGCAAGACTAGGTCTAATGGGTGGAAATTACAAGGAAGTCGTTACCAGCTAAATATCTGGAGAAATTTCCTAACTGTAAGACTAGTTGAACAGTGGTGGATGCTCCTTCACTAGACGTTTTCAAGTGGAGGCTGGACAACCATCTTCCGGGTATGTTGTAGGGCTATCTTTCGGCTATGCTCCTGCAGAGTGCAGGGGGTTGGACTAGATGACCTGCAAGACCCCTTCCAACTCTAACATTCTATGATTCTATGATCCCCCCCCCCCGGTGTTCAGCAGCATCAGCCAAACCCAGCTGAGTTTGGAGCCAGAGTGGTGTTGACCTGAAATGTGGACAGCTGGCAGGGTTGTCCCTTAGGGTAAGGGGGCCAGCTCTGGGTTCAGAACTACCTGGAGATTTGAGGATGGAGCCTGGGAGGGTGGTGCTTAAGGAGGGGAGGGGCCTCGGTCAGGTTCAGTGCCATCCCATTCTACTTCTAAAGCAGCCGTTTTCTCCAGGAGAAGTGGAATAAATGTTTTAAATAAATAAATAATAAATAAGCAATCTATGGAGTTTGGGGCTCGGCTGTAATTCCAGGAAATCTCCAGCTCCCACCTGGAGGACGGCAACCCAAGCTTAGGGCAACCCACCATAAAAACAGAATGCCGCTCAGATTAAGAGAAGAGAGAAAAGTAGGTTTTTATACCCT
>NW_015170297.1:299875-306523 GCF_001447785.1 Gekko japonicus | reverse complement strand
TCCAGCAGGCTTGTGGAATCAAACCACTATCAGCTAGCTGTCATGCTTTCTTTGTTTTCTTTCGTCCCTGACCTTTGCTCATGCGCGCCCACTTGCTTTGCTTAGCTGCCATGGGAAACATAAGGGAGGCGCTCTCCCCCCCCCCGTGTGAACTGGCTCAGCCAGACAGTGCTATCAGTATAACCTTGAAGGGAAGGGAGGGCTTGAATTCCACTACGGGTGTAAATATTTCTGCTCTCATGATGTAATATCCCGCCAGGAGAATTCCCGCGCGTGCACTTGGATTTCATTTGCTTAGCTAGATGCAACATCAGAGTATTCCCCCCAATGACTACGGGTACGGGAGTGCCAGTGATGATGGCCCCTCTGACGACTGCAAGCCCTGGAGGGCCGGTGTCTACTGATGGAGGAGCCACCCCTCAGCCGGCGGTGTCGTTCATCCCAGTGCATTTGGGGAAGGGAGTAACCTACCGCCGCAAGGATCGGGATTGGGGCTGCCATTTGGGGGACTCCACACAGACTACTTGGTCGTTGCCGGGGAGTCAGAGTCGGGACAGTGTGTATGACCCCCGGCTGAGCGCGGGGAGCTTCAGGGTGACCCCAAGCAGACCCATCACGTTCCCATGGAGGTCTTTGTTAAACCCGGAAAGGGACATAGATGGGAGGCTGGATGGCCTGGAACTGGACTGCCGCACTATAATGCGGGACATGGGGCAACTGCTCCAGACCTTACCGGGAATGTTGGCCCAGGTGGTGCAGACCCAACTGGTCACCCAACAGGGGCCCCTGGTAATCCCCCCTTGGCCCGCCGGTCCCTCGGCAGCCTTTGCCGCCGCCTCCTCCTCCTCTTCTGCCTCCTCCGCCGCCACCTCTCCCCCCCGATTCCACCACTGCTGCCAGTGCTTCCACCTCCTCCTCCCCCCTGGGTCCGCTACCCACGGTCCTGGTGGCCCCGCCAACCTTGCCACAACCCCAGGATTTGCTGGATGTTACCTTTGATGGCGATCCAGAAAACCTCTCCTTCTTTATTGTGCGAGTGATGAAGGTTGTAGAACAGTGGTCTCAGTTGTTCCAGGACAAGGAGCAACAACTGGATTTTATCACTTCACGATTGCGGGGGGTGGCAACAAGCATATGTATGGATCCCCTTGCACTAATCGTTATTCCTGACAATGTACCTGTACCACTTGGCAACTGACTAGTATTCCAATAAAACATAGCCTTTTCAGGAGAGTGTGTTTGGACCTACTTGCTGTTGACCCTGACAACTACGTGCTCTAGATTAGAATCCACTGCTCTGAAGTACTATACCACACCTGCTCTCTATGCAAATCAGTCTGTAATAAACATACTTTCACCTGTATCAGCTATCTCATGTCTTCATTTTGGGCCATGACAACAAAGCATGGTAAGGTGATAGCACATTTTGTGAAGATTTAGAAAAAATTAACAGGAAAGGGGAAGACGAGGATGTTGGCATATAATTTTGTTTAATCCTGATTCAGAGTAGAATTGGAAGGCCTTCCTCCTCAGTCTCAGAAGTTTATAGGCATGCCAGGTGAAATTTTGGAGGGGAAAGCATTGCTTATTGTGAACATTTCAAATGGATGTATTTTAACATGACTGTTCCATTGCCATAGTTTTTCGTGTTTTTTTGGCAGTGGTTTAGAAGCTATAAATTTGTTGACGATTGTGTCAAGAAATACAGGCAGGGAGTTCATAAGCTCCATTAAAGAGCTGGCAGCGGCTATTATATGGTCTGTGGAATGCCTGCAAAGAAGAGACGACATAAATACAGGACTGTCCCTTGGCTGCAGCAGAGTCTCATCTAAATTAGGCAGCCGGGGATGAGCTCACCTGCTCCACTGGCCAGTGAGTAGCATGCAGACATCCCCCATGTTAAGTTGCTGTAACTGTTCAAAATTCAGTGAATGGATTCCAGCTGTATCGTTACAACATGAGAGGCCTAAATTCGCACCCCCCCCCCCCCCCGGGAGCTAAAGGATACCCTTCAGTTTTCAGTAGGATGTAAGAGGGAGGGAAATCAGGAGAGGGGAAAGATTACTAACATAGTAGAGGGACAAGATTTGGCAGAGTATGGCAGCCAGGCCACTTAAATCCCACTGAAGCCTGTAGGAGTTGAGCCTTCCAATTCTGTCCAGAACTTAGACCTAGACTCTTTGTGTGGGCTGGAATTAGCACTGATCTCTCTCTCTCTCTCTCTCTCTCTCTCTCTCTCTCTCTCTCTCTCTCTGATTCTCTATCCATCCATCCTCCATCCTCCATCTACCTACCCTGTTTCCCCGAAAATAAGACCTACCCCAAAAATAAGCCCTAGCAGGATTTCTATGCATTTGTGGTATAAGCCCTAGTGTGTCTTCTTGAGAATCTCTGATTCTCTATCAATCCCTTATTTTCGAGGAAACACGGTACTTCATTTATACCCTGCCTTTCTCCACAATGGCGACCCAAAATGTGTTGCATCATTCTCCTCTCTTCCATTTTATCCTCACAACAACCCTGTGGGGGAGATTAGGCCGAGAGAGTGTGACTGGCCTGAGGTCGCTCAGTATGCTTCCATGGCACGGGTGGGGCTTCGAACCTGGGTCTCCAAGACAAGACAACAAGAGATACAGTCCCCTTAGAGAAAATGGCAGCTTCAGAGCTGAAACAGAAGGCCCTTCCCAGGTACTGCTCCAGGAACTTCCCAAGCTGAAGAGAAGAAGAGATTGGATTTCTACCCCATGGCCCTTCACTTCCCAAAGGAGTCTCAGAGCGGCTTACCATCTCCTTTCCCTTCCCCTCCCCCACAACAGACAGCCTGTGAGGTAGGCGGGGCTGAGAGAGCCCTTGAGGGAACAGCTCTCAAAGAATTTATGATTAGGTTTGCCAACCCCCCCGGTTTGGCAGGGGTGCCCCGTTTTGGGGGGAAGCCCCGCCCCCAGCACCCACAGCCACCCCTCTCCTTTCTTGGGAGAGAAACTTGAGATTGGGCTTGCAGGGAAATGCCAGCTCCCTGCACTTAAAAGGGAAACTCCAGCTCTCTGCTCTTAAAGGGGAAATGCCGGCTCCGTGCACTTAAAAGGGAAACGCTGGCTCCTGTAAGTGTAGGGAGCTAGCATTTCTGGAGATCGGGCGCGCTGGTGAGGGGGGGCGGACGTCCCCAACATGATGTCATCATGTCGGGGATGCCCCGCCCCCTCTGGGAATGCCCCCAAAGTCCCCCACTGGGGGCAGAAGATGGACTTGGCAACCCTATTTGTGATTGACTCAAGGTCACACCAGCAGCTGTATGTGGGGGAGTGGGGAGTCAAGCCCAGTTCTCCCTGATTACAGTCACGCTCCTAACCACTACACCACAATATACAGATTAAGTGACCTGGCCGGAGACATGAGCTCTCTGGAGAAATAATGGCACAAGACCTGAACCAGAAGTCATCTTTGTGTAAGCTGTAGGCCTTGCAGCCACCTTAGTCCAGTGGCCTGGAAACCAAATTACAGCGTTTTGGGGTGAACTGAGAGCAAGAATCATTGCCACAGAATTGGTATGAATCAGTTGCTGATGATACTGAGAGAAAAATAAATGTCAATGTATCCTGGGTTGGAACTGACATCACAGTCCGTGGGGAAAGGAAGTGCCAGCTATAAGACCACGTTCAAATTGGCACAAATGCCTGCTCACATGTATGGGCCAAGTACATCAGCAGTGTAATATCCGAAAACGGACAGGACAGAGGCCCTATTAGGGTTGCCAGCCTCCAGGTAGGGACTGGAGATCTCCCAGAATTACAACTGATTTTCAGAAGACAGAGATCAGTTCTCCTGGATAAAATGGCTGCTCTGGAGGGTGGACGTTGTGGCGTTATACCCTCAATGGAGGGTCTCAGAAATAGGTGAGGTGATTTGGGGTTTTTTTAATTTAAAAAAGGAATTGTAAGGCCTATTCCTGAGCCTTATACAAGGGAGAGCAATTGAAGAGAAGGAGGCAGGGTTTTGGGGAGAAACAGCAAGAGACAA
Source organism: Gekko japonicus (assembly GCF_001447785.1). Lineage (NCBI taxonomy): Eukaryota > Metazoa > Chordata > Lepidosauria > Squamata > Gekkonidae > Gekko > Gekko japonicus. Next base: position 302,506 of record NW_015170297.1, on the reverse strand, counting down.
GAATCCAGTTTGTCACAACTGGTGAAGCGCCAAAGGAGCAGAGGAGAGGGACGCATAACATAAGGTGTTGTGTACCCAGGGAAGTCCGCACACGTGGTCAGGTCAACATGGGGTCAGGTGAAGGGCCCGAGCTTCGTCTCCAAAGACAATAGCTAGAACGGTTCCTAGTTGCACACCTATCGGGAGGCTAGGATCCTAGAAGGGACCTAGGGGTCTAGGGGTGCACTGTAAATACCCTATCACGGGTGTGGGTGTGGGTGGGTTTGGTGTGATTTGGGAATATGAGCCGGTTAAAAACATCTGAAGATCTTAATGTAACTAAATAAAACATGAGATGTAATCATTCTCCAATGCATCAGCCTCAATACTTTACAGAAGGTTTGATAAGATTGTGGGGCTCCATTGAAGAGTTGACATTATGCTATAAGAGATTGCAGAGAGTGGTTCATTAGTGCCTCTGCTTATTCATTATTATATTTGTTAGTTAATTGGTTTTGTTATCTGTTTGGATCCACAATAAGAAGTAACACGTCCCGGCCTGGATGGCTCAGGCTAGCCTGATCTTGTCAGATCTCAGTAGCTAAGCAGGGACAGCCCTGGTGACACCTTGGATGGGAGACCACCCAGGTAGTCCAGGGTCACTGTGCAGAGGCAGGCGAGGGCAAACCACCTCTGAATGTGTCTTGCCTTGAAAACCCTACTGGGTTGCCATAAGTCAGCTGTGACTCAACAGCATTAAAAAAAACCACACCATATTTAGCACCCATGAGTCCAAAGTTCATTTCTGGTCTGCTTCTCTTCCTTGATAATCAGTTAAGAACATTCATGTGAGGGGAGCTAAATGTGACCCACTCCCGTGTTTTACCCCACTGTTTTCCATTTCTTTCTGTGTTTTTCTCGCAGTCCAATTGACTTCCAATACTAGAACTTGGCCAAGTGAAAATACACTTTAAGCAGTATGTGTGTAAAGTACCATCAAGTCACAGCTGACTTATGGCGACTGTAACAAGCGGACTTTGAGGCAAGTGAGAAGCAGAGGTGGTATGCCATGGCCTTCCTTTGCAGAATCTTCCTTGGAGGTCTTCCTTCCAAGTACCGACCCTGCTTAGCTTCCGAGATCTGAGGTGATCGGGCTATACCATGCTGCCTTCCATCTCCCTTTAAACAGTGGAGCTCAGCTAAATACATTTGTGTGTAAACAGCATTTGTTCTTCTGGCCTATCTATTCTGGTTTTGTTTAAAAAATAGATGTTCTTGACTTTACATGTCAATTCTTGCATACTGCTTCTTCCCCCACTGTTTAAATACAACAAACAACTGAAGGGATCAGAGGAAAGGTGAACTGATCCTTTATGATCTCTGATATTGTTCTCATCTGATATTGTTCTCTATGCACAACAGCCCTTACATATTCCAACAATCACCAGGACAGGAACAAACTTGGGATTCTGCTTCTATTCCTTCCCTGTCTCTGTACCATTGCCTGTCAGCCAGCAGGTACAAGCAGAGCCTTAAGTGTGACCGAAAAGGGGAAGAAAAACACAACCCTACATGAGAAAGGTAACCAAAAAGGTTGAGACAAAGAAAAAGAATCTGAAATATAGCTAAACACATAGTGCTAATGTACAAAACATATATAATTCCCATTATACATTCAAAAAGTGCTAAAGTATAATTTAAAAACCACAATCCTATGGTTCTGCATATGAGTACCTAATCCTAATATAAAGACAAATGTCTAATCATATAAATACAGGTTAAAAGGTACAAATTGTATCCATATACAAGAATCAATACCAAACGGGTTTCGGCTAAAAGCCTTTCTCAATGGTAAAATTCAAACTGAGCACTCCATAAATTTAACAAAAAATATACATAAAGCTCATTACACACGGAATCAACCTGTGATGTTCACCCGTGGAGTAAGTGGTGATAAATACTCTTGAGATGCAACATGGGGGATTCATCAAGATGTACAATGTTTCATATGCCCCTGGGTCGACTTAGGCCCAATTGGCAATGTTCAAAGCTCCAATGGAGTGCTTAGGTGCAAATAGAAAAGAATCAGGCACTGGTTCTTGTATATGGATATAATTTGTACCTTTTAACTGGTATTGGACAATTGTCTTTAGATTAGGATTAAGGACTCATATACAGAACCATAGGACTCTGCTTTTTAAATGATATTTTAGCAAGCAGAGCCTTAGCCTCTTCCCCAAGTTGCAGGTGAATGTCATATCCTAGGGGGTGGGATATTTGGCCTGGCACTACCCCTCCACTGGCCTACCTGGGAACATTTGGCTCCTCCCTTCCCAGAATTGTACCTGGCCACAGCCATTAAATCTTTTCATTTTTGTTGTTGTTCAGTCGCACAGTCGAGTCCAACTCTTCGCGACCCCATGGACCAGGTCACACCAGGCCCTCCTGTCTTCTGCTGTCCTCTGAAGTTCACTCAATGTCATGTTCGTTGCATCTATGACACTGTCTAACCATCTCATCCTTTGCCGTCCCTGTCTTCTTTGACCTTCAATCTTTCCCAGCATCAGGGTCTTCTCCAGTGAGTACTCCCTTCTCATTTGGTGGCCAAAGTATTTGAGCTTCAGTTTCATTATCTGGCCTTCCAGGGAACAG
>NW_015170297.1:285257-299513 GCF_001447785.1 Gekko japonicus | reverse complement strand
GCGGCGGCTTCCCTTCCCAGCCCGCCTCCTTCCTCCTTCTCTCTCTGGCTGGCGCACACACCCGGGAGCAGCTTCGAACTCACTCGCTCCTTCCCGAACAAAGTTCCCAGCTCTGCCTGTGCTCGGCAGGTTTTTTTGCTCGTTTGACAGCTGGAAAAGACCAAAATAAAAGCTAGCGCCTGTTTGCACAAGCGCATAACTAAAACCGGAAACAAAAAACCCCCCCAAAAAATGGGGGGGTAGCGTGGTCACGGCGGATTGCTGTCCAGATACCAAAACCGCGGATACAAAGCGCGAGATGTCAGAAAACACCTGCTCCAACGGGTGTAAAAAAAAACGCGGGTGAAAGAGCTGAAACCGCGGGAATCTGCCGGCTTCAGAGCGGGAAGCGGGTTTGCCTATATAGACAGGAACCTTTACTGCGGGAGAGATCAGCTGCAAGTCCCGCACTAAACGTCCGTGTGACCAGACCCTGAGTGGGCTCCTGCCCAGCAGTGCTTCTGATTGGCCCTTGGAAATCCAATTGGCTACACAGATTAAAATATAATGCTTTCAGCAGCAGCTGTCACCACAGTGCCAGTTTTAGTGTAAAGTACTGGGTTCGCCGCATGTAGGACTCGGACAACGACATGCGTTCACACACGTTTATTGTACTTCACACAAGAACTGCAAAGGTCCGCGTACATAACATTTAGTCTCTCTCTCTCCTCTTTCACAGGGTATTTTTAAAATCACTCCCCTTGTCCCCTGCATTTGGGCTTCCTCTCTCTCTGTGTGTGTGTGATTACCATTTTGTGGCTGTTCCCCCACCACCCTGTATTATAATTCCAAAAGTTCCCATAGGATCAAAAAGGCTAGGTCCCCTTGTGTACATAATATGCACAGAAATGCCAGTTGGGTTTAACCGTTCGGTGGGAAGGTGGGCTAATGGTTGTAGTTGGACAATGTTCCTGTCAGTCAGATATTTGCTGATGCTTTCTCTCCTCTAGCTGTTTGTTCCACCTCCATTGTCTATGAAACTGGAATCAGACAGCAAGATACCAGAAGTAGACGAAAATGGCTTCTGATCTCTCCAGAATGTTGGCAATAATTCTGTTTGGATTTAGATCATTTTTGGATATCTGCAAATGGGAAATGTTTGCTTCTGATTTGGCTTCATAAGTTTCCAGCTGTGCATCTCTATTTTCTTCAGTTTCAAACCAAACAGCTAGACTTGAAATAACACTGGAAGCATGTGATTCATCTGTGATCAGACATAGAATCATGGAATAATAGAGTTGGAAGGGATCTCCACGGTCATCTAGTCCAACCCCTGCACAATACAGGAAATTCACAAATTCCTCCCCCTCCACACCTGCAGTGACTGCTGTTCCACACCCAGAAGATGACAAAAAAAAACCCCTCCAGGATTGCTTCCTGACCCCAAAGTGGCAATAAGCATTTCCCTGGGAGTGTAAAAAAGGGCCACAAGAACTAAGCACTGAAGCCACCCTTCCTGCCCTCCCTCTCATGTCCTGCATAAGTTCACAGAATCCGCATTGCTGTCAGATGGCCATCTAGCCTCTGTTTGAAAACCTCCAAAGGAGAGCCCACCACTTCCCAAGGAAGCCTGTTCCACTGAGGACCCACTCTAACTGTCTGGAAGTTCTTCCTAATGTTTAGCCGAAAACTCTTCTGATTTAATTTCAACCGGTTGGTTTGGCTTAACCTTCTGGGGCAACAGAAAACAACTCCACACCATCCTCTAGAAGACAGCCCTTCAAATACTTGAATATGGTTATCATATCACCTCTCAGTCATCTCCTCTCCAGGCTAAACATACCCAGCTCCTTCAACCTTTCCACATAGGACTTGGTCTCCGGACCCCTCACCATATGCGTTGCTCTCCTCTGGACACGTTCCAGCTTGTCTATATCTTTCTTAAATTGTGGTGCCCAAAACTGAACGCAATACTCTAGGTGAGGTCTAACCAGAGCAGAGTAAAGTGGTACCATCATTTTGCCTGATCTGGACACTATACTTCTGTTGATACAGCCCAAAATCGTATTTGCCTTTTTAGCAACCACATCACACTGCTGACTCATGTTCAGTGTATGGTCTACTAAGATTCCTAGATCCTTTTCACACATACCACTACCAAGACAAGTCTCCCCCAACCTATAATTATGCATTTGATTTTTCCTACCTAAATGCAGAACTTTACATTTATCCCCATTGAAATTTATTTTATTTGTTTTAGCCCAGTTTTCCAGCTGTCAAGATCATCCTGTATCCTGACTCTGTCTCCTACCATATTTTCTACCCCTCCCAATTTAGTATCATCTGCAAATTTAATAAGCCTTCCCTCTATCCCTTCATCCAAATAACTGATAAAGATATTGAACAGAACAGGTCCCAGGACAGATCCTTGAGGCACTCCACTTGTCACTGCTCTCCAAGAAGATGAGGAACCATTCACAAGCACTCTTTGGGTGTGATCTGTCAACCAGTTACAGATCCACCTTACAGTCATAGGATCCAAACCACATTTTCCCAATTTTCAACAAGTATATTATATGGAACCTTATCAAAAGCCTTACTGAAATTCTTTTTCTTACTTTGAATGTATAAAAAGAACCTTTTTTTGTTGTTTTTAGTATCTCTCACTAGCCTAAGCTCATACTGAGCTTTAGCTTTCCTCACTCTCTATCTACAAGCACTAGTTACTTGTTTGTATCCATCCTTGGTTATAAGGCCCTTCTTCCACTTTCTGAATGAGTCTTTTTTATTTTTCAAGTCCTTAGAAAGCTGTTTATGGAGCCACCTTGGCTTCTTTAGGCTCCTCCCACTTTTCCTTCTCATAGGAACTGTTTGTGATTGTGCCTTCAGTATTTCACTTTTAAGAAACTCCCATCCCCCTTGATCTCCCTTCTCCTTAAGTATTTTTGATCTGGGATTCTATCCAGCATAACTTTAAGTTTATCAAAATTTGCTTTGATCCTCCCGCTCGCCCATTAACCCAAGATTCAGCAATATTTAGCAACGTATTCCAAATATCCCTTCCATGTATCACACACACACACCTCTAAAGTCATGGGGGCTACCTCTTCATGGTGCAATTCCATACCTTTATTTTACATATATGAATTCAAGAACAATATTTCTTGGGGCAATAAAATAAGTCTTTCCAAACAGACTGTGCCTGACTGACAAAAATAGCAACCCATGCTCCCATCCACTGGGTCTCAAACACACACACACACGCACATCAAAACTCAGCCAGACTCAAAATGAGATGCATAGCTAAAACTAAGCATCTTATAGCTTAAGTGCTGACTACTAGTCAAGAAATCATTAATCAAGCTATCCCAGACATTGAGATGAACCAGGTCATCTTGCACCTGGAGTCTAGTGAGGAGAGGAAACAAACCAGGCCTTGAAGATAAGAGGTGCGAACAAGCATGAGAGAGACAAATATTCTCTTGGGAGTGACCTGGCAGCCCACCCCTCAGACCTCAAGGAAACTAAACAGCAACTCCACCCTGTAATGAAGGTGGATTTACAAAGGCTATATAGATACCTGTTGGAATAACACTCAAGGGATGAACAGTGCAATTTTAAATGGAGTTACAGTCTTCTAAGACCATTGACCTAAGTGGATTTAGAAAAGTATAACTCTGTTTAGGATTGTGCTGAAAATGACCTAGAAACCCAAACTTGAGACATATTTTGGAATGCTGAATGTAATATTTTCTTCACATCATAGTACCACATAATAAATAACTATCTATATCTATTTATATATATATAGATATTTGATTTATTAACCTGTCCTGCAAGTGGGCCAACACCTGGCAAACTAAAAATACCCTAAAAAGAGGAGCTTCTCTCTGTTTGCTACAACTGAGACATCGCATCATGTTAATTGCATGATCTGTTAATTGGTGCTACACTGGTAGCAAACATATGTATTAATTTCATATATTTAAAAGATATAAACTAAAGTGAAATCCAAATCAAAACAAAAGCAGCCAAGTACAATTTCTGTTCAACATGTGATGTCTAGAAGAAACAACACAAAACGGACTTTTTTACGTCCAAGAAAGGAAAAGGAAAAGAAAAAAAAAAGGCAGGAAAAATATACTTAGAAAACATACTGGAAACGAAAACATTGTTTTTCAGTGTCTGTCCCGATGATTTCCATTATGTGTAATGTGACCCAGAACAGAGTTATGTCCTGCTAAACCCATCAATTTAGGATTGCTTCCAACCTAATTTCTTTACACTTGGCCACTTGAAACCTAAGAGATGGGAGCCCAAATGCAAGAACTGACTTTGTTGAAAAATGTTATATTTTGGAATGACATGAGCACCATCAAAGTTCTATGAGGTTTTATCTGTGATCATGGTTCTTTGACACATATGAGCAAGCTGAATGCTGTAATGATGAAGTGATTAAAATGCGCGTTAATCTCTATGTGAATCAATGGAAACATAAAGGGAGGAGGAGGAGGAGGAGTAGAAGAAGAAGAAGAAGAAACAACAACAACAACAACAATACTGGCTTGGCATTTGGGAAACAAAACAGAAGTCCAACAGCACCTTCAAGATTAAGAACATTGAATGCAGAATGAGCTTTTGTGTATGGGAATCAGCTGAAATATCTATCATTGTAACACCGGCCAATTACACCTCTGTTGGATTTGCATCTGATATTAAAGAGATGCAGACCCACCGGATTTCTCTAGACTTGTGTGTTTGAAATCTTAAGATATCTAAGAACCTGCATTATAGAACTTCAAGATCTTTTTGGGCCAGTAGATTCAAAATATACTGTAGGCAGATGTTCTAGTGGAATTTGTAGCTCATCTACCAATATAATTGTACAATAGCCGAAGAAGCAGAAGTGCTGATGAATTCCAGCTTTTTATCTTTTCCCAGCTGCCTGTCCAAAGTCTGCAAACTCTTGATGAAAGGTGTAGGCTGAGGACAGACAGGCAGTATGAAGTGCGAGGGAGGTGGGGTAAAAAGACCCTGACCAAGTTGTGCTGGGGATTCCCAGTCACACTGCACCTACTGATGCGGGAGCATACTGGGGAGGAGACGCAAGGGAGCGTTCGCATTGTTGGCCCGCCCCTGGCAGAGTCACGGCTGTAAGCGGCTGTTTTCCCCACTCTGGCAACATGCACCTATGCAATGCGGCTTGTTTGTGGCTTTTAGCGTGCACAGATCCGGGAAGCGGGATCAATGTGCCCTCCAGGGTTTTGCTACTGCTTTCACCTGGTACTTTTTTAACGCAATAGGGAATCGTCATAGGACGGGTTGAGTACGGCTGGGGAATGCCTGACAGCTGTGGCTGTGTGAACTGACCCCTTTAATCCGTTTGTGAAACGTGCCTCTATCGGGCCAAACTGCCAGTTTGAACTCAGCTGTAGTCTGTCACCTTGGTGTGAAAAAGTTCCATTGAGTTACAGCCAAGTTATGGCAACCCTATAGGTCTTCAAGGCAAGAGACATTCAGAAGTGGTTTGCTTGTCTCAATATAGCAAAACCTAGACTCTAAAGCCTGTGTAGTATAGCGGTTAAGAATGGTGGACTCCTCCTCCATAGGAAGCCTGTTGGGTGACCTTGGGCCAGTCACGGTTCTTTTACAATTTTCTCAGCCCCACCTACCTCATAAGGTGCCTGTTGTGGGGACAGGAAGGGAATGTGATTGTCAGCCCCTTTGAGACTCTTTAAGGTAGAGAAAAGTGGGGCATAAAAACCTACACTACTTCTTCTTGACTTCCTCAGTGGGCTCTCATCCAAGTACTAACCATGGCTGACCCTGCTTAGCTTAGCCCGGACCATCTACGGCAGGACAGTGTTTCGTATTTACACACTAACATACACAGAGAGATTATTGAGGAGTTGCAACATTCAATTCAGGTGGACATCTGGTTGGAATTTGACATCATTGGTGTTTATATTTACCCGTGCTGAGGTTGTACATTTCACCAGGGACAAGCATCCTCACAATTTTGCCAAATGTTACTTTTTGCTTAATCCATTTATATATATATAAAAAAATTAAGAGCATAAGAACCTAAGAAGATCCCTGATGGATCAGACCAATAGTCTGTCTAGCCCAGCATCCTGTCTCACACAGTGGCCAACCCGTGCCTCCGGAGGGCTGACAACAGGGCAGAGTGGCCGAGGCCTTCCCCTGATGTTGCCTCCTGGCTCTGGGTTTCAAAGGATTAGGGCCTCTGAATATGGAGCTTACCCTCAGTCACCATGGCTAATAGCCACCGATAGACTTATCCTCCATGAATCTATCTAATCCCCTTTTAAAGATGTTTATTCCTGTGGCCATCACTACATCCTCTGGCAGCTATTTCCACATTTTAAATCACTGTTTGTGTAAAGCAGTCATTCCTTTTGTCCACTTGTAATTATTAAGTAGGGTCGGCCCTGGCTAGCATTTGGATGCTGCTGTTGGGTGTGGCCTATTATGCTAATGAGTTCCTGCTGGGTGTGGCCAACTCGGGAGCCAGCCGGAACTCCATTCCTGCCCCAAAATAGCCCTGGGGACAAGCATCCTCACAATTTTGCCAAATGTTATTTTTTGTTTAATCCATTTATGAAAAAAAGCCAACAACAGGGCAGAGAGGCTGAGGCCTTCCTCTGATTGGCCTCCTGGCTCTGGGATTCAGAGGATTTGTGCCTCTGAATGTGGAGGTTCCCTTCAGTCCCCATGGCAAGTAGCCACTGAATCTTATCCTCCGTGAATCCATGTAGTCCCCCTTTTAAGCTGTTTATTTCTGTGGCCATCACTACATCCTCAAGCAGCAAAGTCCACATTTTAATTATTCTCTGTGTAACAAAATGTTTCCTTTTGCCCATTCTGAACCTACTGCCCATTGGCTTCATTGGATGCCCTCAAATTCTAGCATTTGGGGAGAGGGAGAAAAATGTCTCTTTGTCAGCTCTCTCTGCTGCGTAATTTTATAAACCTGCAATGTCCCCTCCCCACCTTAGCTGTCTCTTTTCTAAACTGAAAAGTCCCAGAACTCTTCAGCCTTTCCTTACAGAGAAGGTGCTCCAACCCCCTCATCATCTCAGTTGCCCTTCTCTCTCTGTACCTTTTTCAGCTCTACAATGTCCTTTTTGAGATACAGTGACCAGAACCGTACACAGTATCATCGATCTATGCAGGGTCATTACAATATTAGCTGTTTTATTTACAATATTAGCTGTTCATCTACAGTATTAGCTGTTTTGCCTTTTTCACCACTGCAGCACACTGGGTTGACACTTTCATTGAGCTACCCACTACGACCCCCAGAACTTTGCCCCTCCTCATCTCAGCAAGTTCAGACTCCATTAGCCTCTACTTGAAGTTGGGATTCTGTGATGTAAGTTACAAAATAGTCAAAAGTTTTACCACACTGCATATAATAATATAATAATATGCAGAGAGAAGATAGATAATATGAAAAGATAATATGCAGAGCCAATGAAGATTCTAGCCTTGAACATTCTTTTTTCCCCTACTGAGTCCCTGTCTATTTGGGCCAGGGGAGGGAGGGCCGGGCTAACAGTGCAGTCCTCGGCAGAGTTACACACGTCTCCGTCAACTGTGCTCAGGACTGCACTGCAAACGGGTCCTTTTGTCACAGTGTTCCCATCACTCATAATAAGAACGTCATAATCACAGATTAGAAGCATAATTTAATAATCAACTTTTCTCTTTGAAGTTAAACACTGTGGTGTCTCTTATCAAAAAAAAATATTCATTACCACACACAATGAGCTTAAAATGTATCCGCTGCGCACGAGGCTTCTTTATTGCAAGTCTGTGTTCTAAATTAATAATTACAACACTCATCATAAAAGACGTGAAAAACTCTGCAATATACGCATCGACTTGACCTCTATATGGTGATGGTGGGAAGTGACATTGCGTCATTGCTGACTTTGCGTCGTTGCTGACCCCACTGGGCTTTCCAGGCAAGAGGCATTCAGAGGTGGTTTGCCATTGCTCACCTCTGCATCAGAGCCCTGGACCTCCTGGGTGGACTCCCACCCAAGTACGAACCAGGCCCAACCCTGCTCAGCTTCTGAGGTCTCACAGGACAGGGCTCGCCTGGGCTGCTCAGGACAGACCTGACCTCTATATAGTATATCAATAAAGATAGTTTGGAACATATATTCATATGCACACGTGATGCAAGTGTTAATCATTTAAGAGGATTTTATCATTAACTTTTATGTGTGGATAGAAAATGAAAGGGTGCATTGTCTACCTAGACTTCCACCAGCTCTCCAGGGTCTCAGGCAGAGGCATCGACTTGACCTCTATATGGTGATGGTGGGAAGTGACATTGCGTCATTGCTGACTTTGCGTCGTTGCTGACCCCACTGGGCTTTCCAGGCAAGAGGCATTCAGAGGTGGTTTGCCATTGCTCACCTCTGCATCAGAGCCCTGGACCTCCTGGGTGGACTCCCACCCAAGTACGAACCAGGCCCAACCCTGCTCAGCTTCTGAGATCTCACAGGACAGGGCTCGCCCGGGCTGCTCAGGACAGACCTGACCTCTACATAGTATATCAATAAAGATAGTTTGGAACATATATTCATATGCACAAGTGATGCAAGTGTGAATCATTTAAGAGGATTTTATAATTAACCTTTATGTGTGGATAGAAAATGAAAGGATGCATTGTCTACCTAGACTTCTACCAGCTCTCCAGGGTCGCAGGCAGAGGTCTTTCACTTCACTTACGGCCTGGTCCTTTTCTCTGGAGATGCCAAGGATTGAACCTGGGACCTTGTGCTTGCCAGGCAGATGCTCCACCACAGAGCTATGGCTCCTCTCCTGAGGAAGAAATATAAGAGCTGAGCTTCAAATACAGAGGTACAAACACAGAGAAAAAGCCATGAAACCAACATTTATTGAAGCAAACCAGGATGTCTGAACTGAGCTATTGAGTGACTTTCTATTTGATCCTATAAATGTTCATTGGAAACATGTTAAGCTGCAAGGGGAAGATGGGGCATAAATATTTTAATAAATAAACAAGTTCTAAAGTGTCACATTTCATCCAGGAGATGTTAGTTTTCAGAGACCAACCCCATGGAAAACTCTATCATCTATCTATCAGTGTTAAAAAACTCTAATTTTACAGCAACATTTATTTTTTTCTTACTTTATTGTGCTATATAATTGGTGAAGACAGCTAAGGATGAAACACAGAATAAGTACTAAAAAATAAGCTAGGGTTGCCAGACCCCCAGTTGAGACAGGGGTCTCCCATCGCCATGCCCTGCCTCCCAGCCAATGATCAGCTGGCCAGCAGGGGGATTTACTGGTAGAAAGAGGAAGGCCTAAGCCATGTTGCTGGTGTCACACAGGAAGTGACATCATCACATCAACAATGCCCAGTCAACACTTTGGTATTTGGGCAAACACTCTATGGTAGAAGCCAGGTTTTACCATAGAGTTTTTGCCCAAATACCAGAGTGTCTTCCAGAAGTCTCTGGCATGATGACCTCACTTCCTGTGTGACACCAGTGACATGGTCTGGGCTTTTCTCTTTCTCCTTGGAAGTCTCCCCTCATCCCCTGCCAATTGCTAGGAGGGACCTGGCAACCAAGAGAGACCTGGCAACCCCAAAACATGCTCCTCCTCCCCTCACAAAGCGGTGCGTATGCCTCTAATTTAATGTCAAAGTCTTATGGTGACATTAAAAAAAACCCACCCTATAATTTGGTTCACATGCAAATATACTTTTATATACATTTGCTGGGGTTTTTTAAAAGAAACCTTCTGAACTTTTCTCCCAAATGTCTTAGTGTGATGTGCAAATTATCTGCACTTCCTACAGACTGCTGTTCCTGCTCAGACCCCTTCAGCCAAGCCAGGGCAGCCATAGAAGTCTCCTAGGCCAGAGAGTGGACATGTAGTGTAGGCCTGGGGGGGGGGTAGCAGTCTTTAACATCTTATGCCACTTGACTGATGGGTAAAGCAGTATCACAAGTATATATAAAACTATCTGTGCATGCCGTCCTTCCACTATGCTGGCACATTACCTTTTCTTTTTTTTCTTTTTTTATAAAGGGGTATTTCTTTTGTCCAATCACGTTCGAATGTCTGTAAGCGGGAACGACATTGATTGGACCTTATCTGCTCAACTGCATTGGTTGATATCTGTATAGTAGGTGTGGCTACATTAGCTGGGAATGTTTAAATACCGAGCAGCTAGAATGGACAAGCTGTTCGGGCTATCAGATGTTGTACCGTGTTGGAGAAGTGTTCGTGATCGTGAATAAACTTGAGTTTTGCTGAAATCACTCTCCGACTATTTGTTAAGCACTGGACTTAACAGAGTCCCTCCTCCAAAGCAGCCATTTTCTCCAGGGGATCTGCTCTCGGTCTTCTAGAGATCAATTGTAATAGCAAGATATCTCCAGGTGCCATCTGAGGGCGGCAACCCTATTATTTGGGAGGGTCTATGGCTCAGCTGTAGAGCATCTGCTTGGCACATGGGAGGTCTCAAATTGAATCCCCACCATCTCCAGTTAAAAGGACCAGGCAAGAGGCGATGTAAGAGATCTCTGCCTAAGACACCAAAGAGCCACTGCTAGCCTCAGTAGACATTACTGACCTTGCCAGTGGTCTGATTCAGTATAAGACAGCTTCATGTGTGTTCATGTGTACATTCTGGTACTCTGCCTTCTGCACAACATCTTCAGCGTGGCTCCTCTGAGATCCTTGAACTCCGGGGGGAAAAACACATTTTATTTTTCCGTACGAATTGGTGGGCTAGGAAGGCTGAAAGCTAATTCCATTGACTGGGTCTGCTACCTACTGTGACATTAGCTTCTGAGCACTATGGGAATATCATTGAAACCTCTCTCTCTCTCTCTCTCTCTCTCTCTCTCTCTCTCTCTCTCTGTGTGTGTGTGTGTGTGTGTGTGTGTGTGTGATGTGCTGATTTATGGTGACCACAGCAAGGGGCTTTCAAGGCAAGTGAGGTGGTTGGCCATAGCCTTCCTCTTGGTGGTCCTCCACCCATGGACAGATCCTGCTGAGCATCTGATGGGACTGGGCTGTACTATTCCACCTACCCTCTCTAATATTTCTTAGGCAAAGTTATCATTCTGACAAAAGTTACCCGCAGACTGAGGTGCCATTTCACCAACAATTCAATGTGATCAGCAATGCGTTTCTTTGATTTTCCCTTTTGCCAGGTTTGCAAACCAGCCTAAACTAGAGTTCTGTCATGTAGCCCCCACTCGTACCTGAAAGGCCAAGAAGCACCAGATTCTTACATGCTCCACCCTAACCCATTAGATTTTGCCCCACCTCCATTTTATTGCACCAGCTTCTGTATTGCACCACTCTTCCCTTTCCCCCCTGAACTTAGGAACTACGGCTAGGGTTGCCATTTGCCCAGTGGGGGTAGGGGATCCCCTGATTTTGCAGACTCCTGTTCACTGCCAGCCAGTGGGCTATTGGGAGGGAATCCCCCCCCAAACAGTGACATTGCACACGGCATGCCTGCATCACCCAGAAGTGACGTCAGCAACGGCGGGGTTGACACTCTGGATTTTGGGCCAAACTCTATGGTTCGATGCTGATTTTATCACATTATACCCTACTGAGGCCCCTCCCCACCCCAACCCCACCCTCCCCAAGCTCCACCTCCTAATCTGTACAGCATTATACCCTGCTGAGTTCCTTCCCTAATAGCAACCTCCCCAGGCTCTACCACTCACACCCCAGGAATTTCCCAACCCAGAGCTTGCAATGCTACTGGAAACAATATTTATGAGAGTCTGATGTTGTCTAATTAGGGTTGCCAACCTCCAGATGGTGACTGGAGATCTCCCAGAATTACCTCTGAACTCCAGGCGACAGAGGGCAGTTCCCCTGGAGAAAATGGCTGCCTTTGAAGGTGACTCTACGGCATTATAATCCTCTGAGGTCCCTCCCCTCCCCAAACTCCACCCTCAGAATCTACAGGTATTTCCCAACCCGGACCTGGCAACCCTAACTCTACTTGAAAGACCTGAGTCAGATTGAGGTGACGAGAGAGGAGGTCCTAAAACTGATAGACAACTTAAAAACTGATAAATCACCAGGCCCAGATGGCATACATCCGAGAGTTCTGAAAGAACTCAATTGTGAACTTGTGGATCTCCTGACAAAAATATGTCATCTTTCCTTAAAATCTGCCTCCATTCCTGAGGACTGAAAGGTAGCTAATGTCACTCCCATCTTTAAAAAGGGTTCCAGAGGAGATCCGGGAAATTACAGGCCAGTCTGTCTGACGTCGATACCGGGTAAATTGGTGGAAACCATTATTAAGGAAAGAATTAGTAGGCACATAGATGAACAAAACCTATTGAGGCAGACTCAACATGGGTTCTGTAAGGGAAGATCTTGTCTCACTAACCTGTTAATGTTCTTTGAGGGGGTGAACAAACATGTGGACAAGGGGGATCCAATAGATATTGTTTACCTTGACTTCCAGAAAGCTTTTGATAAAGTTCCTCATCAAAGGCTCCTAAGCAAGCTCAAAAATCATGGGATAAAAGGACAAGTCCTTTTATGGATCAAAAACTGGCTAATTAATAGAAAACAGAGAGTGAGTATAAATGGGCAGTTCTCCCAGTGGAGGGGTGTAAGCAGTGGGGTACCACAGGGATCAGTACTTGGTCCACTGCTTTTTAACTTGTTCATTAATGATTTGGAGTTGGGAGTAAGCAGTGAAGTGGCTAAATTTGCGGATGATACGAAGTTGTTCAGGGTGGTGAAAACCAGTGAGGATTGTGAGGCACTCCAAAGGGATCTGTCAAAGATGGGCAAGTGGGCGTCAACATGGCAAATGGGGTTCAATGTGGCCAAGTGCAAGGTGATGCACATTGGAGCCAAAAATCCTAAATATAAATACACATTGATGGGGTCTGAACTGGCAGAGACTGAGCAAGAGAGAGATCTTGGAGTTGTAGTGGATAACTCACTGAAAATGTCGAGACAGTGTGTGACTGCAATAAAGAAGGCCAATGCTATGCTGGGGATTATTAGGAAGGGTATTGAAAACAGATCAGCCAATATCATAATGCCGCTATATAAATCAATGGTGCGACCTCATCTGGAATACTGTGTGCAATTCTGGTCACCACACCTTAAAAAGGATATTATAGCTTTGGAAAAAGTGCAGAAAAGAGCAACTCGAATGATAAAAGGGTTGGAACACTTTCCCTATGAGGAAAGGTTAAAGCGCTTAGGGCTCTTTAGCTTGGAGAAAAGACGACTGAGGGGTGACATGATCGAGGTTTATAAGATTATGCATGGGAAAGAGCAGGTAGAGAAAGAGGTACTTTTCTCCCTTTCTCACAATACAAGAACCCGTGGGCACTCCATGAAATTGCTGAGCGGTCGGGTTAGAACGGATAAAAGGAAGTACTTCTTCACCCAAAGAGTGATTAACACTTGGAATTCACTGCCACAGGAAGTGGTGGCAGCTACAAGCATGGACGGCTTCAAAAGGGAATTAGATAAGCATATGGAGCAGAGGTCCATCAGTGGCTATTAGCCACAAGGTATAGATAGGGGCTCTGGGGCAAGTGATGCTCTGTCTTCTTGGTGCTTGGGGGGGGTCAACAGTGGGAGGGCTTCTAATGTCCTGGCCCCACTGGTGGACCTCCTGATGCCACTGGTATTTCTGGCCACCATGTGATACAGAGTGTTGGACTGGATGGGCCTTTGGCCTGATCCAACATTGGCGTCTCTTATGTTCTTATATACTCTCACCAAAACATATTTCAAGTTAAGTGGATAACTCTTACTAGGATGTGCATATGGATTAAATCAGGGACAACAATTTTGGAAGAAGAAGAGACTGGATTTATACCTCACCCTTCACTCAGCGTCTCAGAGCAGTTTACAAACTCCTTTACCTTCCCCTCCCCACAACAGACACCCTGTGAGGTAGGTGGGGCAGCAGCTGCATGTGGAGGAGTGGGGAATCATACCCGGTTCTCCAGATTAGAGTCCACCGCTCTTAACCACTGCGGCAAACTGTGATACAGCATCTGGCCCTGTCTGACTCCTGTCTCATGAATGGTATCATTCAGGCCCTGTTAGAATCATAGAATCATAGAATGTTAGAGTTGGAAGGGACCTTGCAGGTCATCTAGTCTGATCCCCTGCACTTTGCAGGAGCATAGCTTAAAGATAGCCCTACATACCTACAACATACCCTAAAGATGGTCATCCAGCCTCCGC
>NW_015170297.1:284798-285201 GCF_001447785.1 Gekko japonicus | reverse complement strand
CAACCACTCTTACAGTTAGGAAATTTCTCCTGATATTTAGCCGGTAACGGCTCCCTTGTCATTCCCTCCTATTAGATCTAGTCTTGCAATCCGGAACAAGAGAGAATAGATCTGCTCCATCTTCCACATGACAGCCCTTCAAATACTTGAAGACTGCAATCATGTCCCCTCTAAGCCTACTCTTGCCCAAGCTAAACTTACCCAATTCTTTCAGCCTTTCCTCATAAGACTTGGATTCCAACCCTCTCACCATCCTGGTTGCCCTCTTCTGGACACACTCGAGCTTGTCAACATCCTTCCTAAAATGTGGTGCCCAAAACTGGACACAGTACTCCAGGTGGGGCCTGACCATAGCAGAATAGAGCAGAACTACCACCTCCCGTGATCTGGACACAATGCTTCT
>NW_015170297.1:278219-284509 GCF_001447785.1 Gekko japonicus | reverse complement strand
AACCAGCTTATCCTCAAGGATATCATGAGAAACTTTGTCGAATGCTTTACTGAAATCTAGATACACTATATCCAGAGCATTGCCAGAGTCAACCATTTTGATAACTCTGTCAAAAAAAGGAGATAAGGTTGGTCTGGCATAACTTATTCTTGATAAACCCATGCTGGCCAATTAACTCATTCCGTTCAAGGTGCTCACAGACAGAGCGTTTAACAGTCTGCTCTAGAATTTTTCCAGGTATTGATGTCAAGCTGACAGGCCAGTAATTTCCCAGATCTATCTTTTTCCCCTTCTTGAAGATCGGGACAACATTCGCTCATTTCCAGTTTTCCGGCACAACACCAGTACTCCAGGACATTTCAAAGATTAGAGCCAGAGGCTCTAAAATAACATCTGCAATTTCTTTTAGCACCCTGGGATGCAAGCCATCCAGCCCTGGAGATTTGAAAGTATTAACCATTTCCTTACTTACTCTGGGCTGGCAGTTTCTCCTTCCTTCATATGCCCTGCATTCTTCAGTTTGCATACAGCTCGCCTTACGGTTAAAGACTGAGGCAAAGTGAGAGTTGAGTAATTCTGCTTTGTCTACATCCCTTGTTAAGGCTTGATGGTCTTCCCCTAGCGGTTAAAGATTGATGCAAAGTGAGAGTTGAGTAATTCAGGCATAGAAATTTTTCTTGTTGTTTTTAGCATCCCTCGCAAGCCTCAGCTCCATCTGTGCTTTAGCCTTTCTGACACCATCCCTACAGATTCAAGCCTGCTTCTTGTACTCACCCTCAGTAATCTGACCCTTCTTCCATTTCCTGTACATTTCCCTTTTTAGTCTTAGCTCTTCAGAGAGTTCCTTGTTCAGCCACCTTGGCTTCATTACCAATCTCCTACCTTTCTTTCTTACCGGAACAGTTTGCGATTGTGCCTTAAGTACTTCATTTTTCAGCATCACTCATCCTTCCTGTACAGATTTCCCCCTCAGCGTTTCTAGCCATGGGATCCTACCTAATATTTCTCTGAGTTTTTTGAAATCAGCTTTCCTGAAGTCCAGGATATGCGCCCTACTATGTCCTGGTTTCACAACCTTCTCTATGTCAAATTCCAAGCTGACATGGTCACTATTCCCCAAGTTTCCCACAACATTCACTTCATCAACCAGTTCTTCCCTGTTAGTCAGGATTAAATCTAGGATAAATCTGTTGTTAGTGAGCACCACAGTAAACTAAAAGTATCACAAATCGATGGTATCTCTTTATTATGGCTAATTGGACTGACCCGATTTATTTTATTTTATTGAGAAATTTATATCTCGCCTTTCCTTGGGGTTCAAGGCAGCTTACATAACCTGATTTATTTTCTTGAGAAATTTATATCTCACCTTTCCTTGGGGTTCAAGGCAGCTTACAACAATACATTAAAAACATGTTCTGCTACAACCAAAAACAAAATAGCACACCTCAGACTCCCCCTCCCCTTCAAAACATGCCTGCCTTTAAGCACCCCCCCCCCGGCAGACAGGCAGGCCTTTCAGTGCCTGCTGAAGATCTCCAAAGAGGGGACCCCCCTCACCTCTTTAGGGAGCCCATCCCCCAGAGCCAGAGCCATGATGGGAAAGGCCCAGCCTCTGGTCAGTGCCGGGGGGGCACCCTAAGTGGTGGGAGAGCCAACAGATGGCTGTCTGACGACCATACCGGCTGTATAGAGATGCAGTTTAGGGTTGCCTGGTCCCCCCCAGTTAAGGGCAGGGGATGAGGGTGTAGGGTTGCCAGCTCCAGGTTGGGAAACTCCTGGGGATTTGGCAGTGGAGCCTGGGGAGGACAAGGACCTCAGTGGGGTACAGTGCCCCAGAGGTCACCCTCCAAATCATCCATTTTCTCCAGGGAAACTGATCCCTACAGTCAGGAGATAAGCTGTAATTCCAGGGGATACCCAGCTCCCCCCTGAAGGCTGGCACCCCTCAGACACATGGAAGGGGGCAATCCTTCAAGTGATACCAGTTCTTTTTCCTCCTGTATTTTGCATCACCTCCTGACAGTTGATTTCTGTCCTCAAGTAGTCCTATTGGGCTTTTTGCTTCGTACAAATCTCTGGCAAAAATCCTAAAAGATGTCTGGCCCAGAACCAGGCCGAGATGGAACTTTACACATTGCCCTTTGCCCTTGGTCCCTAACTTCCTTCTTCCTGTAGTACAGGCCAAATTCCATTCTGGTTAAGGTTCAAGGTCTGCAAAATATGGACCACAACACAGTTCAAATGTTTCCTGTGGGTTCAATGCCGTATATGTCGCTTGGATGATTATGCTGTGTCTGGACAGCAAATCTGTAGACTGGAATTTTTTCGCCCCCATAAAGCTCCTTGCATATAGAAAAAACCCCTTATGTTTGGGGAGGATCAACCTAGCTGTCTAAAAGCCTAATGGATTGTCTATGAGAAAATCCAGGTCGAATTTTTATTCCCGCTTCTGAATCCCCAAGCCTGAACAAGCTGTGTATGAGCCTTACAAGACTCCTTACCTTTGGTTCCTCATATTCACTCATCCTGCTGAGTTCCCAAACAATCAAAGCACATTATTAGCCGCCAATATTGTACCTGGAGCTTTTCCCAGCTGTTTGCATGCTGGGAACTCAGCAACATGCCTTGGTCAATTTTTTTTTTTTAAGTTTTCACCAGGTACCTAAAACTTAACAGGCTAGGCACAGGTGATTCACCATTCCTCATCTGAGGTGCAAGTTCATAAATGCCTTTATCTGGTTGCCACCCAAAGTACCTATGACTTTATCTGGTTGCCACTCAAATTACCTCAATTACAGTGTCCCTATGACTTTATCTGGTTGCCTCTCAAATTACCTCAAAAACAGTGTCCCTATGACTTTATCTGGTTGCCACCCAAATTATCTCAGATACAGTGTTCAGGCCCTGACCTGGATAACCCAGGCAAGCCTGATCTCATCAGATCTCAGAAACTAGGTAGGGTCAGCTGTGGTTAGTACTTTGATGGGAGACCTCCTTGGAATATCAGCATTCGGGAGGCAGGGGCAGGCTTTATTCAGCCACCTTTCTGAATATCCTCCAGGCCCCCAATAGGGGTCAGTCACCAGAGGTTGCCATGACTTCCAGGTGCAGACACGCACACACATGCACATATACAAAAATAAATAAATACCAACACCCCCCCCCCCATGCTCTGGTGCCTTTATCTGGTTGCCACCCAAATTTCCTCGAAAACAGTGCTCCCCAAGCAGACAAGTTCATACATAGGTCAAATGCCCCAAGGCTGGACCATTTATTAATTTCTATCCTGCCTTTTTACCAAGGAAACAAGAGACTTGCATATGTTCCTCCTGTCCTCTATTTTATCCTTACAACAACCATGTGAGTATAAGGTTGCCAACTCCAGGTTAGGAAATTCCTGGAGATCTAGTGGCAGATTCTGGGGAGGCTGAAGTTTGAGGAGGGGAGCCGGGTACAATACCATAGAGTCTGAGCTTCAAAGCAGCCATTTTCTTCAGGGGAACTGATCTCTATAGTCTGATCAGTTGGAATTCCAGGAGATCTCCAGGCCCCACCTGGTGGTTGGCAGCCATACAAGGTAGAAAGGTAGATCTGGCTGAAAGAGAGCGACTGGACAAAGGTCACACACTGAGTTTCACAATGAACTGCAATTGGGGTGCACACATCTATTAGTAATCCATCTCTCAAACCACTATACCATACCTGCTGTTTGTTGGGGGGGGGGGGGGTGTTTCAATTGTGGCCAGGGGAAAAAATAGCGAACAATGAAATCCTTTGCAGTATAAATACTTTATTAAAAGTAACCACAGGTAATCCTTCAAACTCACAGGTTGTTTTACCTTGTGGGAATGGATGCAAAAAATAGATTCTGTATTCATGCTTCTAGTCTCTGTAAATTATCGCTGGAGGCCGTTCACGGCTTTGTGCTAAACTGTGCTAAATTAGCTTAGAGAGAGCACTAAATGGAGCTTTATAATTTTACATATTTGACGCTGCACAGTTTATATATTATTTAGATTTCTTTTGCCATGAAGTTATTTTTGAAAGAGCCATTAGGGGATGATTTCATGGGCTGGAATTTCTTATTTCTGTTGTGTGCCTATGGAGACACAGTGGTAAACTGAGATTTGTCTGTTTCCAGAAATAAGGGTCAGTTCTTTAAAGGAAACACAGATATTTTTAACCATTGCAAGCCGTTGTCACTCACTGAAGAATGTACACAAAAATTATTAGACACATTTTTCCTCTTATAACAATAGAGGTGTACCATACTCTTCTTTCCCATCTGCAATTAAAAAAATAAAAAATAAAATAAAAGAAGGAAAGTTAAAGAAGGAAAGTTAAACTTTCTGCAGGGTTGAAAAATCCAGTTGGGGCCTGGAGACCTCCCACTACTACAATTGATTGCCAGATGACAGAGATCAATTCCCCTGGAGAAAAATGGCTGTTTTGGAGAGTAGACTCTATGGCATTGCACACACCAAACTTCACCCTTTCTGGGCTCCACCTCCAGAGTCTCCAGGTATTTCCCCACTCAGAGCTGGCAACCCTAACTTACTGACAGCAGGGGGGGCAGCCTGGCATCTCAATGTCTTCATCAGCAATGCGGGGACACTCTGGTATTTAAGCAAAAACTCTATGGTAGAAGCTGTTTTTACCATAGAGTTTTTGCCCAAATACCAAAGTCCATGTTGCCCATGACATGATGATGTCTGGAATTGACATTGCTGCACTGCATCACTGGCAAATGTTGCTGAGATGCTGCGCTAGGCCTCCCCTGCTGCTGGTACATCCTTGTGTCAGCTAGCTGCTTGGGGGCCTAGCTAGGGACAGCTGATTGGCGGTGGGGCAGTGAGGCCTGGTGGCGGGGGGTCACCAGGGGGTCTGGAAATCCTAGGCCTAGCAGCCCTACTAGAAAGTTTCTTAGAGGGTCTTTATAACTTGTAGTCCACCACAGGCCCTCCAGACCTGGATTCTGCTTTATCTCCAGACAACAGAGGGCAGTTCCTCTGGAGAAAATGGCTGCTCTTAAGAGTGGACTACTCTATGGCATTATAACCCACGGAGCTCCTTCTCCTCCCCTGGCTCCACCAACAAATCTCCAGGAATCTTCCCACCCAGAGTTGGCGGCTCTACTGATACACCTCCTCTCTTCCTATCATAATTTTTGCAGTCTCTAAACAGCACCAAACATCCTGGTGTGTGGTACATATGAATTTGTATTATAATTTAGACCACTGGAACAGAAACACCAAAGACTGAACAAAATATCTGATCTGTGTTTATATGCCTGGAAGTGAATTCTTCTCATTTACCTTTCGTTGGGAATTTCTTCTTCAGGGAATTCTGCTGCCTCATACCGAAAGAAGGGAAAAAGGAAACAGTTGCAAATCCATGCAGAAATGAGGTCTTCGCATTTGAGCTGATGAATTCAAGCATCCTACTATCTTTTAAGAATCTTTATTTGTAGAGTGAATAGTACAATGTTTGTTCAGTTTTCAGTTTCAGTTTTACTTGTAACATGTTATGGTAGGTCAGGAATTAGTAGTGGAGGCAATAATAGCAGAGCAGCTATATTTATATGTTTATAAAAAGTAGAGACATCACCCTGCCAACAAAAGCCCGCATGGTCAAAGCAATGGTATTCCCAGTAGTCATGTATGGCTGCGAGAGTTGGACTATAAGGAAGGCCGAGCGCTGAAGAATAAATTCTTTTGAACTATGGTGCTGGAGAAGACTCTTGAGAGTCCCTAGGACTGCAAAAAGATCAAATCAGTCAATCCTAAAAGAAATCAACCCTGACTGTTCCCTGGAAGGCCAGATAATGAAACTGAAGCTCAAATACTTTGGCCACCCAATGAGAAGGGAGCACTCACTGGAGAAGACCCTGATGCTGGGAAAGATTGAAGGTCAGAGAAGACGGGGACGGCAAAGGATGAGATGGTTAGACAGTGTCATAGACGCAATGAACATGAAATTGAGCCAACTTCAGAGGATGGCGGAAGACAGGAGGGCCTGGCGGGATCTGGTCCATGGGGTCGCGAAGAGTCGGACTCGACTGTGCAACTGAACAACAACAACAACAAATATTTATATGTTACTTACATAATGAATAATGTATTTATTAAGGAGATTTATATGCCACTTCTCCAGACCCTTACTGAAGGTGCCTTATAGGTATGGTTACCAGGTCCTCTTGCCGTGCTGGCAGGGGGATTTGGGAATGTTCCGGGATGTCACTGACATGATGACATCACCCGGAAGTGATGTCATCATGTTGGTGACAT
>NW_015170297.1:277973-278091 GCF_001447785.1 Gekko japonicus | reverse complement strand
TAATAGTAGTAGAAAGATTCCAGTATGCTCTTTAAAGGCTAACAAAATTGTGGTAGGGTGTTTGCTTTTGTGAGTCACTGCTCACTTCTTCAGACTTATTTCCGTTTATTCTTTGCAT
>NW_015170297.1:272815-276189 GCF_001447785.1 Gekko japonicus | reverse complement strand
GCCATTTGAGGGGAAAACATAGAGTTTTCCCCTCAAATGGCTGTGGCCCCGCCCCCAGCGTGCCCTGCGTCTGTACGTCATATCCGGGTGGCGCGTGCGCACCCTCGAGACGCCGGGCAGGAGCCCCCCGCCGCAAGGTAAGATTCATTTGGCAACCCTATCATAAAAACAACAGCATATGGATTATTAGTAATAAAAGAAGCCTTTAAAAACAAAGGACAAAGGGAGTACAATCAACATTCAGCATCCTGTAATGATTTCTAGAAAACAATCCTCAGGCTAGAAGCAGATCGTTATAACCACTTCAAAAGGTGGAAGCCTTCCATTCAAAGCCTGGGTGAAGAGGAGGAGGAGGAGGAGAGGAGATTGGATTTATACCCCATGACCCTTCACTACCCAAAGGTGTCTCAGAGTGGTTTACAAACTCCTTTCCCTTCCCCTCCCCACAACAGACACCCTGTGAGGTGGGTGGGGCTGAGAGAGCTCTGACACAAACTGCTCTTTTTCAAGGACAGCTGTGCCAGAGCTTGTGACTGACCCAAGGTCACATCAGCAGGTTCAAGTGGAGGAGTGGGGAATCAAACCCGGTTCTCCCAGATTAGAGTCTGCGCACTTAACCACGACATCAAACTGGTGAACAGAACGGTTTTCTCCTGGTGCCAAAACGATAGTAAAGAATGGCTGGTTCTGCATTGGCTTTCCCTCCCATTGTTTTATGAAACCCACATTCCCCTCTGCATTGCATGTTGCTTTCACTTCCTTTGAACATCAGATTTTGTGGTTGCCTTCACACTCCATGCCGCTTTCACTTTTTCTGATCATTGGGTTTTATTGTACCTTCTGCATAGATTTATGGCTGTTTTATGGCCATTCAGGGATGACTTTGCAGTCAGTACAGTGTTGCCCTGAGGTATCTGAATGTGGTTTTGAGCGGCACTTTTTCCTCCCAGTTGCGAAAATGTGGAGCAAATGCTAGATGCAGAATCGCCCCATGTGCTAAATGATTCCTCAAGGCTTTCCAAATGGGTGGTATCGCCACTGCAAAATTCCTGTCTCTGATTACTGCTCCCCTCCCCTCCGCTAGGAAGGAGGTCTTAATTAATTGGGAGACCGGTAGGGTTGCCCACTGGTGCTGGCTTCTGGTAGGAGATGGGTGGGGGTGGGCAGGGGGGACACTGTTGCATCAACAGCGAATCACTTCTGGGTTCTCCCCATAAAGGACATCATGCCATCAAATTCTGCACCGCACACACATCCCACTGGCCTACCAAGTAGCAATGGGGTTTGGGGAGCTGCCGGTGGAAGGTCTTTTAGCCTGCCAACCCTGGGGGGCAGGGGGGGCAGCATTATCACGACTTATCAGGAAGATCACACTCCAGTGATGGAACTCTTCATCATCAGAAATATTCCATGGGATCAAACCCACTGACTAACTGTCGAGAGCTGTCTCCTAATGTTGAACAGAAAATGTCTCTTCTACAGTAACAAGCTAATTAGATCCCTTAGGATTGGCCTTAATATACTACAATACACTACACTAGGCTGATATATTTCAGACATCATCTGGAATTATTATTTATGAAACATAAAGCATGTTTATGTTTCAAGAACTTCTGAAAAACCGGTATGTGTTACGTGTGGCAGACTTTAAAATAGAACCCCTTCATTTGTTGGAGTCAAGGCACAAAATGTAATAATTGGTTAGAGCATAACCACTGAATCTCAGGTAGGAAAAAATCTCAGAAATGCTTTCTGATTTGGTTACCAGTTTGTGTTCACTTGTTCTCTCAGCCCCACCCACCCCACAGGGTGTCTGTTGTGGGGAGGGGAAGGGAAAGGAGTTTGTAAGCCACTCTGAGACACCTTTGGGTAGTGAAGGGCGGGGTATAAATCCAATCTCTTCTTCTTCTTCTTCTTCTTCTTCTTAATAGAAAAGAGTAGTAGTAGTAGTAGTAGTAGTAGTAGTAGTAGTAGTAGTAGTAGTAGTAGTAGTAGTAGTAGTAGTAGTAGTAGTAGTAGTAGTAGTAGTAGTAGTAGTAGTAGTAGTAGTAGTAGTAGTAGTAGTAGTAGTAGTAGTAGTAGTAGTAGTAGTAGTAGTAGTAGTAGTAGTAGTAGTAGTAGTAGTAGTAGTAGTAGTAGTAGTAGTAGTAGTAGTAGTAGTAGTAGTAGTAGTAGTAGTAGTAGTAGTAGTAGTAGTAGTATGCAAAACATTTGAGAGCCAGTTTGGTGTAGTGGTTAAATGCATGGACTCTAATCTGGGAGAAACGGGTTTGATTCCCCACTCTTCCACTTGCAGCTGCTGGATGACCTTGGAGAAGCCATATTTCTGTCAGAGCTGTTCTTGAAAGAGCAGTTTCTCTCAGAGCTCTCTCAGCCCCACCTACCTATCTCAGCCCCACCTACCTGTTGTGGGGAGGGGAAGGGAAAGGAGTTTGTAAACCGCTCTGAGACTCCAAGTGAAGGGTGGGGTATAAATCCAATCTCCTCCTCCTCCTCTTCTTCTTCTTCTTTAGAAAGTGAAATAAAATAATTGATTTACAACATTTTTTTAAAAAGTTCAACTCACCAAAGTTCATTGATTCACCTTATTTTAATGGTTCACTGAACTGAAACAACAGTAAAAATATCAAAAAGAATGTGCTGCAGTTTTGATGAATTTTATTAATAAATTTCACAAAATTAATTTCTTATTAAATAAATCAATAGGGTTTAAACCAGAGCCATAAGGTATATATTCAGATATTTCTTTCATTGGATTTGTGATTTTAAAAATAAGCCCGGGCTGTTCTTCCTTCCTATGGAGATAGGGAAGTTCAGGGGTTCAACATTCAGTGGAACATCAGGTCTTATCTCTCCCTTATATATAAAGCCATAGTGGGCTCCAACGTTCCAAAATGCACACCTTTAGTGTTTCGCCGCAAGAACTGTCAGTCAGAAGACGCTGGCTGGGTTGACTGGCTGCTTTGTTCAGTCCCGCCTAGCGTTTCAAGGTCTTTTGCATATGGAAGCTGATTGGACTTCACTCCATTCCACACCTCAAACTCCCCCCACCCCTCAAGGCAGTTGGAATTGCCAGTTGCATATGGAACCTACTGTATTCTGAGGTAAAATATGTCCTCACTCACAACATATCACTTCCCCTTCAAAAGAAACAAACCCAATAACACAATCATGCCACATCACAAAGAAGACAGATCACACCACAAGCAGAATACCACAAGGCAAAAAAATGATAGGAAAAGGTGCCAGCAGTCACCCCATTACTGCCACAGAAAGCGTTTCAGAGGATGGTGTGCAGGTCCCAGGTTCATGTTTTAAAAGCTGCCTGGGGGATTATGGACCACTCACACACTTTCAACCTTAACATACCTCAT
>NW_015170297.1:198272-272168 GCF_001447785.1 Gekko japonicus | reverse complement strand
CCAAAGTTCTAAAATGCACTTCTTTAGTGTTAGGCCGAAAAAACTGCCACTCGGAAGACACTGGCTGGGTTCATTGGCTGCTTTGTGCAGTCCCGGCCAGTGTTCCAAGGTCATTTACATATGGAAGCTGATTGGACTACACTCCATTCCACACCTCAAACTCACCCCCCCCCCCGCAAGGCAGTTGGAATTTTCAGTTGGGAGAGGAGAATGATGTCAGCTGCTCCCTAGGCAGAGGCTGTGTGTGTGTGTGTGGGGGGGGGTTGTAAAGACAGACAGGCAGATAAACGTTGGCTGATGGTTGCCAACTCCAGGTTCGAACTCCAGTACATAGGGTTGCCAACTCCAGGTTGGAAACTTCCAGGATATTTTAGGGATGAAGCCTGCTGAGGGTGGGATTTGAGGAGGAGGAGGAAGAGGGGGACCTCAGACAGATACAATGCCATGCTGCCCACACTCCAGACAAGCTGTTGCCAGTCTCCAGGTGACAGCTGGAGAGATCTTAAAGCTTTGGTGCTACTTCAAAGTTCCCCAGGAGCCCAAAACAGAGTAGTGTTTTGGAAAATCTTGAGGAATTGTTTGGTGCATTTACGATGGGGCTCCTGGGGAACTATTGTTGCCAATCTTGGCCCAGCTGCCATCAAACCATTCTCTTCAACCCCCTGCTGTGCAGCTGACTTTTCCCTAGGGTTGCCAATCTCCAGGTGGGACCTGGAGATCTCCCGCTGTTACAATTGATCTCCAGATGACAGAGATCAGTTCCCCTGGAGAAAATGGCTGCTTTGGAGGGTAGACCCTATGACATTATACCTGCTGAGTCCTTCCGCCCCCCACCCAATGCTGCCCTCTACAGAATCCACCCCCCAAATCTTCAGCCTATGCATTCGTTACAAATCACATCTTTCTAGATCTCGTTGTATTGCTTTCACAACGGGCTTTACTGCTAGTTTGTATATAAATCCTTATTATAGAGGTCTAACTGGTGATTCCTGGTAATGTGCTTAGAAATATTGCATATTCAGATGTATGCACACACACACACAGGCTCTGCCCCTGCTCTCACTGAGGGAGAAAATGAGAGGGATGATGTTGCAGGTGTGTTCTTGTCACTTCTGGTTGTCACAGCTGTGACACTGTAGGAAATCCCCAAATCCCTGTGGTCTCTAGAGTGTAGTGCAACTTGGTGACATCGTTTCCAGATTCACCCAAAAGTGATGTCACTGCCTTGTGAAATGCTTCCCCTCCCCAAAGATCCTGGGACTGGCAGGCATGGGTCTGACAACCCAAATTGTCATCAAGCTTCCTTTCTCCTCCATCAACCTGCCCTTGGACGTGGAAATGGCTTCTTTCTGCATGAGGCCGAGAAGCCAGAGTCTGAGAGTTGACTGAATGAGAACTAGGCCTGAATCCCTCCCACTTAGGTCTTTTCTGTGCTTGGATCTCAACCCTGGTTTTATCAGAGTTCAACTCACAACACCATACCTTGCATTAGGAACCAAATGCACCCCCCAAAATAGCCCATTCGGCCCCCTTTCGGGCAGCCGTGGGCCTAATCAGATTCTCTAATCTGATTCGGCCTGCCGCTGAAAGCTGCCACCGAAATTTGGTGGCATTTTGGTGGCTGCCCTAAAAGCAGCCACCATCAGGGAAGGGGGAGCTCTGCAGATGGGTGAGTCGAGGAAGGCACAGGGAGGCATTTAAATGGCCTTTACTGGCTCTGCTGCCTCAGCGGGTGAGCCAGGGAAGGCGGGGGGGCTTTGCAGGCCTTCCCCAGCTCGCCCGCATGGGGAGGCTAGCTTGCGGGGCAGCCAGCTTCCTTCACTGAAGGGAAGGCAAATTGCTTTCCCTTCAGTGAAGGGAGCGTGCCACCTTTGCGGTGTGATGGGGGGGGATTTAAATTTTAAAACTCCAGTCATGCTGCAGAGGCAGCAGACTCCACTGAGGGGAAGGCAATTTGCCTTCCCTTCAGTGATAGGAAACCCCCCCCCCCTTCAAGAGGGGGATTATTGTGCCCTATGGGGAGAGTCCCCAAAGGGTATTATTGAGCCAAATGTGATTCTGCCGGCCGAATGCCACCCCTATCGGCCTGCATTGCTGGAAGTGGCATTCGGGGGTCATTCGGCCAGCCGAATCAGATTCCACCCGATTTTTTATTATTATTTTTGCACACCCCTACCTTGCATTTATCCCGTTTATTCCGGGACAAGTGTGGGGCGAAACTGGGGTGACCTCAGTGTAATGTGGAAACAAAAAATACCCCGAGATAATTACGGGGGTGAAATTAAGTGTAGTGTAGAATGTAAAAATACCCTGAGATAATTACAGGGGTGAACTCGAGTGTAGTGTAGAATGTAAGTTCAGGGACAGGGTTGAACCAGGATCTAAGGTCTAGTGCGGAAAGGACCTTACTGAGGGAAAAGAGACAAGCTGAACATCACCCAACATTGGGCAACCAAACCACTCCAAGAGGCCTTTCATGTAACCAGCCAGCATGCTGATGACCCGAAAGGATCCTGCTGTCAGGATCCTGGTTAAATCAGTTCTCAACACCGGTCACTTCAAAGAAAGCTAACTTTATTGAGACTTTGATAGATACCATACTGGACACGAGCTATTGTTAGGACTGAAGTCGAACGCTTGAAGCTTACAGATATAGTGGGTTCAAGTAAAGGCATAAAGATCAGGACCCAATCACCCCATGGTATTTGCCCACCAGAATTAACAGTCAACTGCCCCCCCAGTAAGCACATACCTCTCCCAGAGCATCCCTCCTGCCAAACTGTTGCCTCCCCCCCCCCTCCAGACACGTAGCACTACATAGCAAGAGAACCAGAATAACAGACATTTGAGAAGCCAGAACATTTGGCCCCAATAAGGTGACAAGCCCCTGGCACATCAAAGAGAGAGGAACCTCCTCTCTCCATGGCAGGCGAACTGTGAAATGCACAGGGAGCCTGAGACCTGCTGCTGCGTTGAATTCTGCCAGGGAGAGAACTACGTGAACATTAGCATTCCCCAGAAATAGACCAGGTGGTCCCAGCAATGAAATTTGGACTGTCTGGATTGTGCACCAGAACTCTTGCTTACTGTGGAAACCAACAGCCTCCAAATACACGTGTCCCTACCTGAAGACCCACCCACCCCTTATTTGTAAATATTCCCAGGACCTAGATTCTCTCTCTTCATTCGGCCTTCACCAGGGCTCTTCTTGTAGAAAAAGACCAGCAGGAACTCTTTAGCATAATAGGCCACACCCAACAGCAGAAACATATTAGCATATTAGGCCACACCCATGACAGTACTGCTCATTAGCACATTAGGCCACACCCCCATGCCACCAGAAGTGTGGTCATCCAGCCACACCCACCTTTTGCTTGTTATTCTGTTTACCTTGTTTGTTGTCAAAACCCAGGGCCTTTTTTGTAGCAGGAACTCCTTTGCATGTTAGGCCACACACCCCTAATGTAGCCAATCCTAATGAGTTTCTGCTGTTGGTTGTTACCTATTATGCTAATGAGTTCCTGCTGGGCGTGGCCAACTTGGGAGCCAGCCGGAACTCTGTTCCTGTGCGTTCCTGCCCAAAAATAGCCCTGCTTCAGCCAACCAGATAGCACACCAGTTGGCCCATGTAGCCTCCTCCCCTTTTTCTGTGTCTGGAAAGGAAAAGATCTTCAGTTTCTGAACCAAGCTTCTTTCCTGGAGCCAGATTCTTTCCCCAACCCCAGCTTGTATAGCTGTGTAGGTACCCATTCTGAATGTGTGATATCCTCCCATTGATCTTCCAGTCTGGGATCATTTCTGCATGCTTGAGTTACTCCTGACTTTCTTGGGAGTCAACCCACAAGCATTGGAATCGATTTGGGCACGGTTCTTCTGCACCTCTGCCCACCCTGTGCATTTTTTGCAGTTGGTTTATTTTCTTCTGCATGCACCTTAAATCATGAGGATTTTCAAGGGAGGGTGCTGTTGTCATTGGTGACATTATTGGTCATGTCACAGCACCTCCCTTATTCAAATAATTCTAAAATTGCTCATTTTCAGGGTGGGGGGAGTGGTTTGACAATGATGACAGTCCGATCATTGAAAAGTGGGCTTGATAGAAACAGTATGCAGTAGGAAAAAGCCAACTCCTTCCAGAAAAAAAAATTGGGGTAAAAGTAGTCTCAAAAGAACTGGGGGGGGAACGGGGGAGAGGGGAGACAAAAAACCCAAAGGGAAAACCAAAGGCACAAAAATGCATTCAGAAATCAGGGGACAAACTTGAAGCAGTATGGGGCCAGAACTGATGGGAAAACCCCATGCAGAAAAGCCCTGTATCCAGAATTAATTTCTACATTTGGCATCTGGAGAAGAGAATGCATTTAATTACCCCGAGTGTACAATTTTTCAGAATGAACAGTTAAACCGGCTGACACCTTTGTTTAGTTAGAAGAGGCTTGAGAAAGAGAGGTCCTTTTCAACTCAGATTTGCCCCAGTTAGAATATCCCACCCTCCTTACCAAAATAATCCAAGGAGACCAGAATGAACTATTGGTGAGCCTGGAAGTGAGCAGGTGGACAAGCTGCAACAAGCAGTTTTGTCCACTCCAGAGGAGACAACATAAAATGGAAATAAGTACCTAGGATAGGGCTGGTTGAAAAACCGTTTTTTTTTAACACCGCTCTTGAAAATCAGCTGGAAGATAAACAGAGTATGGGAAAGCACGGCCAACTCGTGTCTTCTCTTGCAGTCCCAGCCTTTTCGACTGATATGTTTTTCCTGCCACAGAGCTGGGTGTCCATCTTTGAGATTAGCGGCTTCACTTCCTCCATTAAATGAGCAGAGCTTGGTGGTGCTGAGACCGGTAGAACTTGTTGATGGCATGTCAGTCAGGATCACCCAGCTTCACCGAGTTATTAATTTTCCACTTGCCTTCTCTGATACAAACTCAGGCCACGACACTTTTTCTTTCTTTTTCCCTGTGTGAACTCACGAAGAGATCACAACATGTGTTTGGGAAATCAGAAGTGTGAAACGATCACACAAAAACACTTAAACTAACAACTTGCTGTTTGTATCCATGACAGAAGAAAGCAAGAACACATTTTTCTAGGGCACCCTCTGTTGGTGTTTTGGAATTCTGTGAATCAAACAAATGCAACTTTTTTGGCCCCCTGGATGTCTGAGTCCGTGGTGTCCAGAGTGTGTTTTATAAGAAATTGGTTGCTCCCTTAAAGCTTTTTTAGAGATTACTCAGTACAAAGATCCCCATGACAGCTTGCAAGCCATTCCAAATCTCTCCTGTAATGCACCACAACAGGGGACTGCTGGACATTTCCAAGGAAATGTCTAGGTGGGGCAACAGCTGTACTCAGTAAATATTTGGAACTCTACGTCTAGGTGGGGCAACAGCTGTACTCAGTAGGTATTTGGAACTCATCTCTTCTGGCTGGAAACTGAATTCTATAGCACTAAAACAGACACCCAATGGCTGTTTTTTGTGGCAGTGAGTCACAGTCGACTTAGGGCAACCCCTTGGGTTTTCAAGGCAAGAGATACTCA
This sequence comes from Gekko japonicus, assembly GCF_001447785.1. Lineage (NCBI taxonomy): Eukaryota > Metazoa > Chordata > Lepidosauria > Squamata > Gekkonidae > Gekko > Gekko japonicus. Next base: position 266,626 of record NW_015170297.1, on the reverse strand, counting down.
GAGGTGGTTTGCCTTTGCCTCATTTTGTGTCACAATCCTGGGTATTCCTTGGTGGTCTCCCTTCCAAATACTGAACAGGGCTGACCTTGCTTACCTTTCAAGGTCTGATGAGATCATCCAGGGCAGCTGTTCTTATTAAGTATTACAAAAACACAAAAAGTACTGCAAGATTTTTTTTTAAAAAAGATGGGAAGTAGGACAGTGGAAAATCTATGACTGTACATTTAAAGATATTTTGGTCTTCCAGCACCCTTGCTTTAAATAATGGAGGCTACCCAAGCAATGGTTGAAACCTCTCTCTGGCCCTTTCTGCACTCTGTTTTTAATCCATTTTCACCACAGTGTCCTCCAAGCAATTCTGCACTAAAATCGAATTCAACCTTCTTTTTATTCCAGGTTTTTCCCCCATTCTGCAGACCGAAACTGCATTACACAGCAGATGCAGATTCTGTCAAGACTGACTTTGATGGGCTAGGGCTCTGGTTCAGTATAAGGCAGCTTTGTATGTGCTTCTAACCCACCCGCAAAAAAATATATGATTGCAGAAAAATGTTCCCTGGCTGCTTTCATGACTGGGGCGGGGAGAGAATTCAGCTCCAGTTGTCTGCTTATTGCTCACAGTGGCTTGATGGCAGGGAGGAGCAATTACACCAGCTTAAAACCAAATCCAGATAATATGGTGAGATGCTGTAGTGACCTTAGAGTCGCCACTAGAGGGCAATAAAATGATGCAGACAGGCAATGCTGAGACGAAACAATAGGAGAATGGGTGTGAGATGAGATACAGACTGAAATTTGAGAAATGATGTGGGATCGGCAGCACAGCAGCTGGAAAGATCCATGCAGATCGGACCCTTGTCTACTCAGACAGGCAGTGGCTCTCCAGGGTGTCAGGTGGAGGTCTTTTACATCACCTGCTGCCTGGCCTTTTAAATTGGAGGTGCCGGGGTTTGAACTCTGGACCTTCTGTATGCCAAACAGATGATTTACCATTGAGCCACAGCCCTCCTCAAGATGGAAGGCAACCACCTTCCTTGTGTCAGCAAGCTGCCAATGAACTCTGTGTAGCATGAGAGCTTAGCATGGATCGTCCCCCCCCCATGGTTTCCTGTATATACCCAACTGTGCATGCTTCTTGGTATTATGATTTGCTCATTTGCTTGTTTCATGCATTCCTTTCTATGAACGCTAGTATAGCTTTGAAACGTGCTTATCTGCAAGGTCACAGGTCCGGAGAAGAGTCGGCTTCACTTAGTCTATAATGAGCTAGAGTGTGAGAAGAATTGTTATCTTTTAGGAAACCGTTGCTTCTCAGACTAGGGGCACGAATCTGAGAATCAACCCGCGCGTGCGGGAACCAAGTCCATTGGTTAATGTCGGTTTGAATTTGCTTTACTATCCCCTGCTCTGACCTTCCCCATTTATTCTAAACAGTGAACTTGTTCCAGTTTCATCATGGCTTCAATAAAATAATACTTTGCTACAAACGTGTATTCTATTGCTGGCTGTGGGGGAATCAGACACCTTGAACCCTACGAGTATTTGGAAAATGGGGGGGGAAGCATAGCTTATGAAAAGCCGACCAGTGTGCATGTCTGTTAAATGCCATCAAGTCATTTCCGACTTCTGGCAACCCTATGAATGAATGTCCTGCTAAATGTCCGATCGTTAACAGCCTTGCTCAGGTCTTGCAAACTGAGGGCCTTTGTGGCTTCCTTGATAGAGTCCATCCAGTTCATCTTGTGTCTTCCTCTTTTCTTGTTTCCTTCCACTTCTTGCATTATTGTCTTTTCCAGTGACTCTTGTCTTCTCATCATGTGACCAAAATACGAAAGCCTCCGTTTAGTCATTTTAGCTTCTAGGGAAAGTTCAGGCTTGATTTTCTCTAGAACCCACTTGTTTGTCTTTTTTGGGTCCATGGTATCCATAAAACTCTCCTCCAACACCACATTTCAAAGGAGTCTACTTTCACACCCATCCATAGTATTGGGGAATACTATGGCATGAATTAAGTTGATCTTGGTCGCCAGAGACACATCCTTACACTTAAGGACCTTTTCTAGCTCCTTCATGGCTACCCTCCCCAGTTTCACACACAGCCTTAGGGGGCAATTCAAGGGAAAAGAAGTTGTCACCTCTGTAAACTCCTTGTACTGACGGTTCATAGAACACAAACATTGTGATAATTCTCTCCTACCATATAATCAAGCGAGGTAGATATGTAATACCCACATCCGATTCCCTACATTGCAAATATTTGCTGCATCTATAATTGGCAGCTAATAATTACATTAGATGGAAGTTTGTGGAAGTAGCACATTTGATTTTTTTTTTAAATACGTGAATTCCATGTGGATTGTTCGTCTTAGGCAAACAAAAGTCTCATACAGCTCTCAAGGGCATTCTAATTTATTTTGTTTAGCATCCCCATATGGTTCTATGGAACTTAATACATTTGCGGTTTTGCTTAATTTCTAAATTTATCCCTTTTCCCTCAGATATGTGCTTCGGAGATAAATGCTGTCTCCACTTTTTTCTTTTCTTTTTTTTAAAAGAGGGAACATTCCAGTATAGATCTGCTTCGAAGTGCTTGTGTGTGTAGATAGATGATAGATAGATAGCATGATGAAGATGTTGTTGTTGTTGTTACTATTACTATTATTACTATTATCATCATCATCATCATCTTTATACCCTGCCCTATCCCATGAGTGGGCTCAGGGTGGTTTACAACACAAAATTCATAACACAATAAAAGCGATTAAACCAATAAAACAACAGATGGCAAATAAACAAAAACAGAAAGGACCCTTGCCTCACGTCAGGTGAATAAAAGCACCAGTGCCCAAGTAATGTTGTCTAAGCAGCAGGGCACATTCATATCACCATGGAAAGTTTCCCTGTTAGTAATTTGACTGCAACGGGATTGAAACTTTGGAGGTATTCTGCCAACAGTGGCACTTTCTCCAAGCAAAAAAGAACCTTTCCCTGGTGCAAAAATCTCTTCAGACTATTTATGCCTAAGGAAACCACCACTGTTCTGGGTCTGTAGAAGCCATGAATTAAGTTGATCTTGGTCGCCAGAGACACATCCTTACACTTAAGGACCTTTTCTAGCTCCTTCATGGCTGTCCTCCCCAGTTTCACACACAGCCTTAGGGCCTCCCCAGTTTCACACACATGAGCCCTTCTCTAGCCTTCTAAAACTGCTGTATCAAAAATTATCTAAACTATCAAAAATTAACATTTTAGAGGGACTTTAAGAATAGTTTATAAGGGAATACATTTGCAGTTCAGTTTCAGAGGGTAGCTGGTCTTGGTCTGCAGTAGAACAGCCAGATTTGGGTCCAGCAGCATCTTAGATACCAACGAGATTTTCAGGGCATGGGCTTTCAAAGTCAAAACTCCCATGGCCAGGTCATCTGACCAACGAACTTTGACTCTCAAAAACCTATACCCTGGAAATCTTGTCGGTCTCTAAGGTCCCACTGGACCCAAATCCAGATTTTCAGTTCAATTCAGGTTGTATGTTATAAGAAGATGTCAATTTATAAGTTGGTTTTCAGTGGCTGGAGAAACACGATAACTTCACACACATCCGATTGTCACAGATAGCAAAATTTCATCACAGGATACTGTGCTTCATTCTACTGACTGTGTTTCTTTAGCAGTTACTTGCTTGTATTTTGCCAAGAATTTATTTGCATGTGAACTTTGTACGGATATGTAGAATGGTATGAAAATGCGATGTGCGCCCTAGGAATCACTCATTCAAAGGTACGCATGATCACTGGAGAACTGGATAGACCTGTTTTAGTGATCTGGGTTCAGCTTCATTTCCTCCATGTAACTGATTCATCTTTGCCTCAATGATCTCTTTATGGTAACCGATATAAAAGGAAATCGGGGTGCTGAATAAGTCTAGCATTTGCTAGTTCAACTCAGCTAAAACTTTGGTGGTTCAAATGGGTTCTTGTATGCAGAGGGCTGAAATTGCACCGGCCGAACGTGTTCAAATTACAGAAAACTTCAACAGAAAAAGAAAAAATGTGAATAGTGATGTCTACTTTGAAATTTAATTAACCTTTTTTCCCCTAACTTGCATCTTTCTGATGACGAATCATTCCTTTGTTATGTTGATGACTTGCAGAGCTTGGTTGCTGTTTGGCAAGAGACAGACATTATTAGGAGATAATCAGTTGAGCTGGGATTCCACAGCTTGGAAGCATTTTTTGTTGGTTTTTTAAAATAATTTTTATTTTTTATATACATACAAAAATACACATATGGGGAATTCTGAATGAATTCATTACTTTTTTCTAACATAGTTTATTTAGATACCTTTTGCTTATAATTAAGAATACAGCTTTAATTTCCTTTTGTTTTAGTTAGATGTCTGAAAATTTTATATATTGTACTCTTCTCTCCACTTATAAAATCTTGACCATGTATCTTCAAAGTCTTCTTTGTTGTGTCCTCTCATGATTGAAATCAAGTTGTCCATCTCTGCTGTTTCCAATATTTTAGTTATAGTTTCTTCCTTTGAGGGAAGTTCATTTCTTCTGCAATACTTAGCATATAATATTCTTGCTGCTGTTACTACATGTATAACAACATAAAAATCTTTTTTTTTTTACAATTCTCTGGTACTATATTCAATAAAAAGAGTTTTGGTGTATTAAGATACAGTATTTTTAAACACTTTTTGTAACAATTCATGTATCTTAGACCAATACTTTTTAACTTTGTCACAAGTCCACCACACATGAAAAAGGAACCAACATTTTTTTTTGACACTTCTAACAATCATTAGGTAGATCAGGGTAAAAAATAGCTAATTTATCAGGAGTAATATATCTTCTGTAAAATATTATAAATATTTTCTTTATATGCAGTCGCTTTTATAATCTTTACATTTGTTTTCCATACACATAACTATTGATCTAGATCAATATTATTGTCAGCTAGGCCTGTAGCTGCCATGGAGTGAGGAGGTGCCTCTGGAATTTTAGGTTTCCTTTCTCTGTGTCTTGAGCATTTCTTTATCTCTGTAACATGAGTGTTTGGCCTTGGTGTCTAGCATTAACTTTCTCTTGGGAACGTAGACCCGTTAACTTTGGCGAGCTTTTACCTATTCTTTGATTGGCTCCCGGCCATCAGGGTACTCTCTTGAATCATGTATATCTGCTTGCTTTGCACGCTTATTGCCAGTTCTAACATGAGATGTGTAAAGATAATCTGCATACTTTAATGTCTCAATAAACTTAACTTCTTTGCAAGAACGTTGTTGGGAACTGATTGCTGCAGGAGTCTGACAATCATGACCCAAGTTTTGTGCCCACTTAACCATACGATTTTTAACTATTTCATCTTGTGTTTTATGTTCTAGAACTTCAGGGCATCCAATGAAGCTGATGGGCAGTAGGTTCAGGATGGACAAAAGGAAATACTTCTTTACACAGAGAATGATTAAAATGTGCAATTCGCTGCCAGAGAATGTAGTGATGGCCACAGGAACAAACAGCTTTAAACAGGGATTAGATAAATTCAGTGGCTACTAGCCATGGTGACTGAGGGGAACCTCCACATTCAGAGGCAGTCAACCTCTAAATCCCAGAGCCAGGCGGCAACATCAGGGGAAGGTTTTGGACTCTAGAGATTCCAAACATCAGAAGTTCTAATGTGCTAAGTGTTTGGTCACTGACCTAATCTGCTGCCTGCCAAAAGTGAATTTCTGGTTGCTGTTAGAAGTGGCAATGTTGTACAAGATATAAGCGAAGAACCTTTGGCACACCTTGAAGATTGACAAGTTTTTGTTCCAGTGTATAAGCTTTTGTGGACTAGTGCCTACTTTGTCAGATGTGCGTAATGGGTCCCTCATTAGGAAGAGGTTTATATATGAGGTTGTGAAGAAAATCATAAACGGCAGGCCCAAAGAGTTATAAAATGCAGGATGCAGAAAGTGAAACATGAGTATGTAATAGCCAAACATAATGAAGGAAAGTACAGAAGCCATTCACGATAGAGCACATGAACATATGAAGCTGAGTCAGATCACTGATCTATGCAGATTAGGGTGCCAACTCTGGGCTGGGAAATTCCTGGGGATTTGGGGGTAGAGCCGGGGAAGGGTGGGAAGGAAGGGACCTGAGTGGTATATAAGGCTATAGAGTCCACACTCCGTCAAGGGAACTGGTTTCTGTTACCCAGAGGTCAGTTGTAATTCCAGGAGATCTTCAGGCCCCAGCTGGAGGTTAGCAACCTTAGATGTACATTGTCTGCTCTGACCAGCAGTGGCTCCCTGGTCTTTGACAGCACCTACTACTGAATCTTTCACACAGGAGATGTTGCCAGAGATGGTTCCTTGCGTCTCTGACACTGAGAGCAGGTACTTTCCTACTGAACCACATCTCTTCCCAAACAGTAGTTATTTTTGGTAATGGACCCCCTTGCCCAGTTTTGCTGAACTAGTTAACATACTGACTGAGGCATCGGAAGCCCTTCCAAGCTGGTAGCAAACTACTTTATGAATTGCATTGCAGCAAGTTCCTTTGTTGGAGACTAATAACTTTTAGTCCAGCAACATCATGCCATGGGAGACTGAAAAGTGCACTATTGCTGAGGGGAACGGCCTCTGTACTTTCTTGATAGGCACTTTATTATATCTCAGCTGGTACTTGTTGCATTTCATGGCCCTCTTAAACTCTGTTGTCTGCAACTTACTTCTTTATAACCTCTGTGTGTGTGTGTGTGTGTGTGTGTGTGTGTGTGTGTGAGAGAGAGAGAGAGAGAGAGAGAGAGAGAGAGAGAGAGAGAGAGAGAGGTGAGGAACCTCCTTTATCTATCTGATAAAGTAGGTTCTAGCTGCGGTGGCTCAAGTGGTTAAGACGCTGAACTGCGGGCTGTGGAAGGTCGGTAGTTCAGCAGTTCGAGACCCGAGTGTGCCGCATGATGGAGTGAGCTCCCGTCTCTAGTTCCAGCTCCTGCCAACCTAGCAGTTCGAAAGCAAGAAATTGCAAGTAGATAAATAGCTACCACTTTGGTGGGAAGGTAACAGCGTTCCGAGCGCCTTGGTGTTTAGTCATGCCGGCCATATGACCACGGAAACGTCTTCGGACAGCGCTGGCTCTTCGGCTTTGAAATGGAGATGAGCACCGCAACCCTAGAGTCGGACTCGACTGGCTTTTGAGCAAGGGAACCTTTACCTTTACCTTTTTAGCCCATAAAAGCATATGCAAGAATAAAGACTTTATGGTACCACAAAACTCCCATTTATTACGATGTAGATCAGGGTCCCCAACCTTTGTGAGCCTGTGGGCCCCTTTTCAATTCTGTCACAGTGTGGTGGGCACAGTCAAAAAATGGCTGCCACAAAATGTCTGCTGCAGGAGATGGAACCGGTTGCCAGACCCTTGGTTTGGCAGAGGTTTCCCAATTTGGAGGGGCTCCTTCCCCCCACCCCCAACCTCCCGGCCTCCTCCCCACTTCTTCCCAACAGTGTTTAAACACTGCTGGGGAGACGCGGGGGCTCCACACCTGCACTCTAAGTCCTGGATTCGGGGCTCGGAGTGCAGGCCCGTGTGGCCTCCCCCACCTCTCCCCAGCAGTGTTTAAACAGGGGAAGGTATTGGTGGGCACCACATTGTATAGATCGCCAGCAGTGGGGCAAACCCTCAAAATAGCAATGGGGACCTTTAAAATAAACATAATTTCAGTGATGGAAAGAAAATGCTTCTGTTCGTTAATAAAGCATTGGCAGTTTAATTAGATGCATGGCAGAATTGAAAGGGAAAATAAGTCTTGGATCTAGATCCTGGAGGCCAGTTGTTTTATATTGCCACGAAATGCTGCCTTCGTGATCACAATCTACTTTCAAAGTTTTTTTTTTTAAAGAAACATGGTTTTGCATCCGTGTCAAAGGTTCCATTTTTCAGTAGGAAGCTGATACGTATCCAGCACAAGTTTGCGAACCGCTCGCCTGTCCTTGACGATTATGTGTCATGAGGCCTCTTTGTGTAAAGACAGAATGAGTTTTTGGTCTCAATGGGAACTGCAGAAGCTATTTAGGAAATTGCTAGCTGTTCTCCCGATACAGATTCCATTGATTCTTCAAAATGCCATGAATCTGGCCTGTTGTTTGGCGATAAAGCAGTCAGCCCAGGCTAGGCTACAGGAGGGCTACAATATGCTCATGGGGAATGAAACCACCACTGGGATTTGTTACCCCAACTGCTTTGTTCTGTGTGCTACAGGATGCGATGGGGTTCCTGAGGATTAGATATCACCCCACAGGATTTTTTCTCCACAAGTTCCCTGCTTAGCTTGAGATTAACAGCAGTAATTTAAAAATGTTCGAGGGGAATACAATCTGAGCCTGAGAATGAATTCACCCAAGTCTGGATCAGAAAAGGAGGTAAACGTACAGGAACAAGATGGTTTGCTTAAAAAAAAAAATGAACAAGAACGAAGATGAGTCGAAAAAACTGAGGTAAATATTAGCACATAACCAGGAGTAGTGGGATAAGAACAGAAGAAGAATCCTGCTGGATCAGACCAGTGAGGGTCCATCTAGTCCAGCCTCCTGTCTCACACAGTGGCCAACCCACTCCTCTGGAGGGCCAACAACAGGGCAGAGAGGCCGAGGCCTTCCCCTGATGTTGCCTCCTGATTCTGGGATTCAGAGGTTTACTGCCTCTGAAGATGCCTCCTCAGTCACCATGGCTAGTAACCACGGATAGACTTATTCTCCGTGAATCTAGCCAATTCCCCTTTAAAGGTATTTATTCCTGTGGCCATCACTGCATCCTCTGGCAGCAATTTCCATGTTTTAATCACTCTCTGTGTAAAGTAGTATTTCCTTTTTTCTGTCCTGAACCTACTGCCCATCAACCTCATTAGATGCCCTCGAGATCTAGTATTTTGGGAGACAGAGAAAAACAATTTTCTCTGAACACCCTGTGGATGTGAACCTCTATGTGCCCCCCCCCCCCGGTCACCTCAACTGAAAAATCCCAGACCAGTGGGTCATAGGGAAGGTGCTCCAAACCCCTAGTCATCTTAGTTGCCCTCCTTGAGAGCCAGTTTGGTGTAGTGGTTAGGAACGCAAACTCTAATCCAGGAGAACTGAGGAAGAGGAGGAGATTCACTACCCGAAGAAGTCTCAGAGAGGCTTACAATCCCTTTCCCTTCCCCTCCCCGCAACAGACACCCTGTGAGGGAGGTGGGGCTGAGAGAGCTCTTTTGAGGATTGCTTGTGAGAGAACAGCTCTGAAAGAACTCGTAACCGACCCAAGGTCACCCAGCAGTTCTATGTGGAGGAGTGGGGAATTTTAAAAGAAAGAAAGAAAGAAAAGTCTGAGGGGTTACATTTACAAACTACTGGGGTTCCTGCATTTTCGGAATGGGATATTATGAAAAGTGATGAGCATCAGCCTGAAGACAATCACAGCTGCTTTTAAGGTATCGCGTGCCGGGGTAAGTGGAGGCAGAAAGAGTATAATATCATGAGGAGTTTTCAGAAGAAGGAAGTAGGTGCCGTCAGCAAATAAGGAGAGCCTGCATCCCTGCCACCGCAGAACAGCCTCGGTTTCAGATCTTGCTCCTATTAATTTGGCAAATGAGGACGCTTCCTTCAAAGGCTCCTTGTAAACCTTTTCAGCTTCTTGTCAAGGGAACTCAAGAACCTTTGCAAATGGAGCCGTTGAATCCATCACAAAAGCCTCGCAGAGTGTACTTCAAGGCCAAGACTCATCTGGCCCTCTTACATGTTGATTCCTTGATTTCCCTCCCTCTCCTTGCCAACTGCCAAAACCCCTCTTTTATATCATTCACTGACAACCCATAAAATCATCCCCTCGGCGGTTATCCTACTGCTTACCTATTGTCCCCAATATTTCACCTTGGAAATATACGCTTGGAAGAAGAAAGACACAATTATTAAAGACCCACCGATGACCACACGCAGCATCCTTCACCACTTCTTCTCATCTTTAAACCCTATTAAGAGAGAATCTGCCTTAGTTCTCTCATTATCTTTGTGTATAGGCTTTTTTTCAAAGAGTTTTATAAGGGTTTTAACAGCCGAGGCTCCTGTTGACTTTATTGGAAGCTGTATTGCTTAAAAACTTTCTGCTAAGCTTTGAAAATCTGCGGGAAAATAGCTAGTTAGTGCCTTTATTTTCCCTGCAGATAGTTTTATTTCATTAATTTGTCCAGTTTCCTCTTGAGCTGATTTCTAGTGGGGGGGGGGTTCTCCCCTCCCACTGCTGTTTTTGGCAGTCTCCTTATTTCAGATACTCCTTTATATTGTTGATGTTGTTGTTGTTATCATTATCAATAATGATAATGGGGGGAATCTACCCTGAACAGCATGAGGTTCGTTGCTCACCATCAAATTAGTTACTGGATTAGCTTCACCAACTAATTCATTTTGCTAGCAGGGCCGGTGCCAGGGTTTTTTGCACCACAGGCAAGACTAACGACTTGCGCGCTTTGGCCCCCCCCCCCCCTGCTAACCAATTTTCAATTACGTATGCGTCTGGACTCTTTTAACTATTTTGGGTGTAAATTAATTATAAGGGTATTTGTTGTTCACCACCCTGAGCCCATGTGGGGGAGAATGGTTTATGAATAAAATAAATAAATAATTAGCCCTTCCTGGCAACCCCCACCCTTTACCTATGTGTAATGAATGGTGGCCGGTGGATGGGGAGGCGAGAGAGCTTGCGGGGGTGGGCAGGCCAGCCCCCCCCCAGTGACACCAATCCAGGCCACGGGGGACCCCTCTGTGCAGCCCCGTCCCCCCCTCCGGACCTGCCTCTTGGCTGCTGGCCCCCTCCCTCCCTCCCTCACCCCCCTTCACTTTCCAGTGAAGCACTGCCAGGCCTCCTCCTCTTCCACTGGGGCAGCGCTACGGAGCCTGAGCCAACCGGGCACCCGGCGCAGAGTGAGGGAGGGCGGCGGAGGGGATGCCGGCGACCAGCCCCATCCCGGAGCTGCCCATCCTGTGCGCCCCGCAGCCGCTGTTCCTGCCGTCCAGCTTCATTGCCGCCGCCATGGACACCCCAGGAGCACCTGGATGGTGCAATCTGGGGAAAGGCTGCTGTTGGTTGGGGGCGGCCTCTCCGAGCCCAGGTGAGAGGTTGCCTCCAAGGCCCCCCCCCTGGGGCACCGCCGACTGCGGCGCAGGAGGGAGGGAAGGGAGGCAGGAAGGCAGAAGGGCGTGGGAGGCGACGCCCATGGAAGCTGGCTGGCCTGAGGGGGCACCGTGGCGCTTGGCTCCTGCGGTCGCCCCTGCCTCTCCTCCCGCGCCCTAAGGGCCAACCCGCGCTCTAGGTGAATGCCTAGTTTGCCTAGCGGGTGAGCCGGCCCTGGCTGGAAAGAGACACCTATACAGGGAGACAAATGGATCTCCCTGGGGAAGGAGTTCCTAAGTTTTGGCGCCATGACCAAGAAAGCCCTTTCTTGGGTTGCCACCCATCTAGCGACAGAGGGCAGCGGCCACTGAAGGTGGGCCTCCAAAGACGACCGGTGCGAATGGGCTGATTCATAAGCTCACGTAACGTGTCTGAGCTCACATCGATATCAAACTTCTGCCCTGCTTCAGCCTATGGTCCTGCAGGAGACGTCTGTGCTTGTGAGTGAGAAACAAATGGCTCAGGGGAAGCATTGCTTGGGTTGGGTATAAGGGTGTCACCAAAACTGATGGTTACTTGGGGCGCAATCACACACAGAATTAGCTGCGCCATAGGTTCAAATGCTGGACAGATTTTAAGGGTGCAATCAGATGCCAACATCTGCCAAGCATCCCACTCCCATTGGCAACCCATTTTGCAACACTGCAGAAGCGGAGTAAAAAGACCCTGGGGAAAACCCAGTAGCAAAAGGGTCTGCTACAGGCCAGGAAAAGATTTTCCCCAGTGTGATCGTGCCAGTGCACTTCCATGGTGTCGGGATGGTCTGATCGGGCCAACCCAACTCCATGTCATTGTTTCCCCCCCCCATTTCGGTATGCGGATCATTGTGCACTGCATAGGGAGCACTCAGTGCAGACATGTGAATCATCAATCCCTCATTGAAGCACACCAGAAATACGTGGCCAAAAAAAAACCCCAACTCACCCGCGGTCTGATCACACAGTGGCGGGCTCCCCCTACGGGTCCAATTTCTGCGGAGCAAATAGCCTCGCCCCCCCCCCCCCCGCATTATCTCACGCGTGTGAACACTGCCTTGGTTTGGAATACAAATAGAGTTTAAATAGTAATACTTAAAAAAAAATCTAATTTTTGTTTAACTTTCAGCTTGTGGGGAGGAAAATTGTTTTGCCTTATCAAGAGCTGATCGCCCCCTGCCCCAAAAAGAGGTCTCAAAGAGAATATCGCGTACTCTCTTTGCTTAATAAGCGACACCCAATGGAACCATTTGATTGCCTTCTACTCTATGTACTTTGAATGAAGGTACTTGTCAAAATGGGGAAATATGCTGGATGGCTGTCTTTTGACTGTCCTGTTTATGAACTTATTTTTTTGCCATGGTACATTTAGGGAACCAATGTGATGTAGTGGTTAATAGCGGTGGACTTTAATCTGGAGATCCGGGTTTGATTCCCCACTCTGCCTCCACCTGGAGCCTGCTGGGTGACCTTGGGCCAGTCACAGTTCTCTCAGAACTCTCTCAGCCCCACCTGCCTCACAAGGTGCCTGTTGTGGGGAGAGGAAGGGAAAGGTGATTGTCAGCCACTTTGAGACTCCTTAAGGTAGAGAAAAGCAGAGTATAAAAATCAACTCACCTTCTTCTTAGAGGTAAAGGTAAAGGTTTCCCTTCCTCGAAAGCCAGTCGAATCCGACTCTAGGGATGCGGTGCTCATCTCTGTTTCCAAGCCAAAGAGCCAGCGCTGTCCAAAGACGTTTCCGTGGTCATGTGGCCGGCATGACTAGATGTTGAGGCACATGGAAGCAGTCCCTATTTATCTACTTGCAATTTCCTGCTTTCGAACTGCTAGGTTGGCAGGAGCTGGGGCCAGAGACGGGAGTTGTGTGCTTCTTGAAGGACTCCTTTTGGATATGTATCTAGTACATGCAAGTTTAATTCTGTCTCAATAATCATTTCCTCCTCAATTTTGTAATATCGTCTTAAGGATTTCTTTCATTGGCTGATACATTCTGTCCATTCTAGACTATACAGTGTGGTGGTTTTTAGGTAGGCTTTTTCCCATTCAGTTTGTTTAATAATTTGTCAGCTATTTGGATTTTAAAAGCTGATTTGTGGTTGGTTATATAAAGCCAGGTGTTCCAGGGCTCCTGTTCTTCCAGTGTGTGAGGCTTGCCCACCGTTCCCCAAAGTCTTAAAAAGCATTGCTTTTCAAGATAGCCATGTCTGAGCACTGATTAGTGGCCATGCCTCAGATCAAAACTACTGAGATTTTGAGGGACACTTTCAAAAGATGCACAGCCAACACCATGAGGCAAGAGACAACTCTTCACAACAACAACAAAAGTATATTTCCCCCATCAGTTCCCAAGAAGCTTGCAAAGACCAAGTTGCCTTGACATCAAATCGAGGGGAATTTGACTCACAAATGATGATGCTTGGCCTTTTATTGTCAATCCCTTTTCTAACCTCCCCCCAGAACAGAATTTATCTCACACAGAACCAATCTGTTCATGACCCCCAAATCCCTTTCCTGTTCATTCACCAGCAATCTGTTCCCTGTACATGAATATGTGAAATTAGGATTTTTCTGCCTTGACCTGTAACACTTTACTAGTTTGCCCGGTTTACAGAGTACCTTTTAGAGCAATCTACTCGCTTGTTCACCAGCCTGATAATTTGGTACCATTCTTGGAGTTGTTGATATCGCTTTTGCCTGATCAGCATTCAGCTTGGCTGTCCTACAAGAAAGACAAGAGAAATCTCTCAAAAACAAAAGGGGAGAAGATGAAAGTAGCCCAGTGATCTGGGCGGGGGCGGGGGGGGGGGGAGGCTTCCAGGTTTAAACGTCTTGCTCTGGGCTTGTGAGAACCAACCCTTTCAGCTGTGTTTAAAGTAAATAACTTGGGCAGCCAGCCTCGCAAAATATCGATACACGAAACTGAGCATGACGGCCAGAGGTGGCTGCGTGTCCTACTTAGTCCCCTGGAGAGGAGGCTCTGTTAGAAGGAAGAATGAGGCATGTCTAAAAACACTAATCCTAACAGGTCTGCAAAGTAGCCAGCGTTCAGCTTGCTCATGTTATTAGCCCTGAGGGATCTTTCTTCACTACTTAGTATTAAAAAGATGCACATTTGGCCTTATCAACAATAATAAAAGGATGTGTCACTGTCTACCCATCCATCCATCCATCCATCCATCCATCCATCCATCCATCCATCCATCCGAGACATAACTCCCCAGAAGATAAAGCCAGGTGCCTCAGAATTGACCACTGGCCTTGGGATGATCGTGAGAGTTGCACTGCCAAGCTTGCAGGTAATTGGAAACTCCTGGACCACATTATCTTGAGAAACCCCCCATTCCTGTGCTATTTTTCAATAGAGCCAATGGCTCTGTATTTGTGGCAGGCATAACGCATCCGAAAAATGAAGCTACGGGTCTCAAAACCGGCCATCCTCCAGCACAGATCCGTTCCAGAGTATCCCTCTGCTGTTTGCAAAGGAAGCAAGGGTTTACTCAAGAGAAGCCAGGAAGGTGCAGGCAGCACAGACAGGGAGTGTGAAAAATATCCTCTCCTTTACAAAAGGAAGGGGATTTAAGAACCAAGCTGAGCTATCAGAGAGCCAATGTCATGCAGTGCTTAGAGTGTCAGACTAGGATTAGAGAGACCCAGGTTCAGATCTCTCCACTCTGCTGCATCAGCTTGCTTGGGTGACTTTGGGCCACTCACACATTCTCAGCCCAACCTACCTCACAAGGTTGTTGTGAGGATAAGATGGGTCCCCATGAGGGGAAACAGGTGGGGTATTTGAATGCTTACTCAGTATAACACCTCTATTCCTAAAATCTCGGTTTCACTCCCCAGAGTCTTCCTGGAAGTTTCCTTTTTTCCCCCTTAATCATTCGGCAGTTTACCTGCCAGGCAAGTTTAGGCTAGGAATATGCATCTAGACCGAATCTAGCTTGAAATGTTCCTAGAAGCTAAATTGACTAAACTATTGTACTTTGGTCACATCGTGAGAAGACAAGAGTCCCTGGGAAACACAATAATGCTAGGAAAAGGTCAAGGCCACAGGAAAAAAGGAACACCCAACATAGGCCTGCCAAATCTCACCAAATCGCGGTGGGGGATCTGCATGTCTTTGCAGAATCCTTGCCGTGGGGATGGCGAGACACGTTGCACCACCATCGCCAGGACATGACGCTATGCGTCGCTCTGGCAACGGGGCTGTTTGGAGCCCCGTCGCCAGAGCAACACGTAGCGTCAGATCCTGGAGATGGCGGGTGCAACGCATCTTGCTGTCCCCGCGGCAAGGATACTGTGAAGACCTACGATCCCCTTCCGCGACTTGGCAACCCTAACCCAACATGAGATGGATTGGCTCAGTCAAGGAAGCCACGAGGGCCCCTCAGTTTGCTAGACCTGAGCAAGGCTGCTAATGACAGGACGTTCTGGAGGTCATTCATTCATTCCTAGGGTGGCCAGAAGTCGGAAGTGATTTTACAGTACTTAAAACATACACAAACATATTGTCTCTTCAACTCATTTTGTATGTCTTACAAAAAACGTTTGTGGGTGGGAGTGGGCGGGGGTTATCGTGAATAACATCCCGATATTTATTTAAAATATTTATTAGCCACCTTTCTACCTTGCGGAACTTAAGGTGGCTTACAATGTAAATAATACGATTATTAACAACATATTTAAAATTTCAATTAGGACTGCTAATAAATACGAACTAGATTAGCCACATGCAGTCCCAAATAAAACTTTCTTCAACTGCTTCCAAAAGATCAAGTGTGATGGGGCCAGGCACACCTGCCTTCGGGAGGTTGTTAAATAATCATGGGGCTGCCACCAAAAAGGCATGCTCTTGTGTGCTCACCAGATGAGATTCTTTGATTGGTTGGGCAGTTAAGTGGGTCATACTTGGAATTTCACTTTGTATGAAATCTGATGCCCCCGTTCTCTGTGAAAATTATTTCTGGTCTTACATGCAAGCTTTGGCCTTTCTGAAAATACTTACGATGTTTCTTCAGAGAGGTATCTCCACATTCATTTTGAATGTTGCTGCAGGTGAAATTTTGGGTGGCAGTTGTAGGTTAGCTCTAAGTGGCTTTGGTGGAGCTATTGATGTATTCAGTTTCCATTTATCCTTTGCCATCTTCCTTGCCATCTGTTCATCTACAGAATATAAGCTCTTTGGAGTAAAGGCCTTTCGTCTGTTCCTGCTGCTTTTCCAAATCATTTTTCATGGTTAGCCTGTTCTTTGAATATCTCTTTTCTTTTGCTTTCAGTTATGCCATTACCCTTAAAGAACTCTTGTATCACTTAATTCCACAGATCTATCAGGATATATATATTTCAGATGATGCAATATATATATTGGAACCATGCCTCTGTCTGATCCATTCCTCTTTGCCATTAACACGTTCAATGAAAACTGCTTTCTATTCACATCTACCACTGATGCATTAAGAATAAAATATGCAGACAAAGGCATTTTGGGATTTTTTTCATTTATATACAAGAAAACAATTCCAATTGAAACTTTAGTTTGGGTAACTGATAGGTTTCTCACATGCGGATATATTGTTCTCAAGGTCAAAGGGATCACTGATTCTCAGCACTTAATTATTTGCATCATCTGAAATAATCTTCATTTAATGGGAATGTCTGAAATGTCTTTGTCAAGAAATTAAAACACACAATTCACAGGCTCCTGCCTACTCTCTATGCATTTTGAAACCACCCAGAGAAATGCTTAGTGTGTTACATTTGCTGAAACCCCCCCCCCCACACATACCTTATTTATTTCTACCACAGTCCTGCTATTATTTCTATCCTAAAAGAGGAGGGGCCGTTTCCCAGGATCACAAGCACACCTTGATGCTCCTGAGGACACACATTTCAACAGCCAGAAGTCCAGCAGTTCTCCCTGATGCCCCCTCGCTTTCAATAAATTTGAGCAGGGGGTGTTGCAGGGGAAGCCAAAGGGAGGGGGTGGCCTGACTCAGAAGGATCTGGTCGGCCCAAGACCCCAGGGCAGAAGTCATTCATTGTTCAAGGAAAAGTAACACTAAGTGCAACACTGCAGACTGGTAGGTTTTAGTCCAGTAGCCCTTCGGAGGCCAACAATATTGGGGGGGGGGGGATAAGCTTTTGAGAGTCTAAGCTCCCTTCATGAGAACTCTCAAAAGCCCCCCCCCAAAAAAAAAATCTTGTTGGTCTAGGGCTGCCAGGTCTCCCCTGTCCCCTGTCAAGAGTTGTCAGATCCAGGTTGGAAAGGTCCTGGAGATTTGGGGGTGGAGCCTGGGGAGGACAGGGACTTCAGTGCGGTACAAGGCCATAGAGTCTGCCCTCCATTTTCTCCGGGGGAACTGATATCTGTAGTCTGGAGATGAGCTCTCATTCTGGGGGATCCCCAGGTTCCACCTGGAGGCTGGCATCCTTACATTGGTCTTTAAGCAGTGCCGGATTTACGCATAAGCTAAATAAGCTACAGCTTAGGGCCTCGCAATCTGCTACTGAGTCCGGTTGCAGATTTAAAAGTGGAGTTTCTACAAAATTAAATAGATACGATCTATAGGCCGTATTCTGACTACATAAGAAAGAATAACCTGCCTGGCGAGATTGTGGTGAGATTTTCCAGGAGACAAGAGAACAAGTATTGAAAGCAACAAGTGGAGCCACCCTGAAAATCAAAGGCAAAGAAATAAGGGTTTTGAAGAATATTCCATTTAAAGTAAGGAAGAAGAGAAAGAAATCCAGAGACTTGGCACTGTTCCTACAGAAAAACAATGGCCCCTACAGATGGAGTGTTCCTGAACTCATGCTCTTCAAATTTAAAGACAAGAAATAAAAAATTGACTCTGTTGCAAAGGCACGTGAATTTTTACATCAACATGCCAGTCCAACAGGTGAAGAGGATAAAGATGAAGATGGCAGCAACAAGGGAAGTGAAGGAGTACTGGCACCTTCTGATGAGGACTCAGTTTCTGAACTTGGGGAGGCTGCCCCTAAACTAAGCTATTGATTGAGAAACAAAAAGGGGCGGAAATGAGTTGTGATTGTTCTCTAGATTCTGTTTTAAATGAATTTAAATAATTTCTCTATAGAGCTCTTTATATAGTCAGATTTGTTGGAGATCTAGTATAAGCAATAAGAATTGTGTACTCACTTAATGTAGCAAAGTAGAAGAAGAAGAGAAGAAGAGATTGGATTTATACCCTGCCTTTCACTACCCGAAGGAGGCTCAGAGGGGCTTACAAACTCCTTTCCCTTCCCCTCCCCACAACAGACACCCTGTGAGGTAGGTGGGGCTGAGAGAGCTCTTGACAGAAACTGCTCTTTTTCAAGAACAGCTCTGACAGAACTATGGCTTGCCCAAGGTCATCCAGCAGCTGTGTGGAGGAGTGGGGAATCAAACCTGGTTCTCCCAACTACACCAAACTGGCTCTCAAAAGCATACTACTACTACTACTACTACTACTGGTACTATTACTGCTGCTGCTGTTGCTACTACGACTACTACTCATTCAGCAGCTGCAAGTGGAGGAGTGGGGACTCAAACCCGGTTCTCCCAGACTACAGCCCGCGGACTTAACCACTACACCAACCATGATGGCTGCCCTCTGAAACGATCTTCATGGACTGCAAACTGGGGCATTCATCTCGTGTTCTATGCAGGTGTATGTACAGAGGTGCTGAGGTTCATGACATTATGACATTTTCCTGTTGCTATTTCTTTTTTAGCCCATATATTTCCTTTTTTTCCTGAGAAACCTGCAATGTACATAAAGCAAAAATTTCCACATAATTTGTCTGAAATAAAATATATTCTTGTTCTTATTTCAGTTTGACAGGATGGGTTTTTATACAACTCCCCCCCCCCCCCCCCAAAAAAAAAGTTATGTGAGCAGGGAAGGTGTTATTTTTAAGCTTTCATCTCTGGGGAGTGTGTTTCTCAGAAGAGAAGAGCGGATTGTTTATTATTTGAAAGATGAAGGTAGTACTGAAAGCCTCAACTATTACTCCTTCCTCCAGCTCCAACCAGGTGATAAAATTACTTCTAATGTCTTTGATGTTTCTCTAGTAGTCTCGGTGTCTTTGGTACTTCAGGGAATAGATCCTAGCAACATGCAAAAATATTTTTGTGCTGTGTAGTTCAGAGAAAGGTTTTATTGTATACTGAGAACAATAAACATTTTTGTCTCCTAATTCATCTATATTTAAATATTGCAATTCTCATCCTTGAATAACATTTTCCATCACACCTTTCTCCTCATAGAGGGAATCATTGTACAAATTGTTTAGCTGTTAAATAACACTTGATTCACTCGAAATAAATTTAGAGAGGCCACTCAGTTTTAACGGAAGCAGAATCTGATGGCAGATTTGAAGGCTTCAACTCACAGGGTTACTTTACTTTAACTTTACTTTATAATTCGATTTATATGCCGCCCTTGACCCCTAGGGGGTCTCAGAGCGGTTTACAGATATACTACTTATATAGTTGTTATTGTTAAGTCGCGAACTTAACAAAGAGTCGGAGAGTGATTCAGCAAGAATGCGGCTTTTATTCTTCAACTCAAACTCACTTCCAACACGGATCAACATCAGTCAGCCAGAACCCATCTAGTCAGCTTTAACATAGCTGCTGTTCTGTATTTAAACATTCCCGGCTAATATAGCCACGCCTACTGTACATTTCACAACCAATAAGGTTGAACCTATAAAGGCCAATCACAAACGTTCCTGCTCAGGGAGCATCTTCATGGTGATTGGATATTGCTTCCTGGGCTAGTGTTCCTATAGGTTACATTAGGATCCTAGCCCAGGACGTAGATTAACATTAGATGTCTATGAGCAGATTCACATACAAGCAGTACATGCATTCAAGTCAGTTAGAATACACTACAGTTATCTTAACCTAGGGCCACAAATTCGAAGGGGGAGCGGCTGCCTACCGACACCCAAGCGGCGCGTTCTCTCCTCTTTGCTGACTTCCCGGGCGGGCTTCGGATGCTGTTCCCGGCGCCTCAGGCTGGCCAGCAACTACCTCCGGCAGGCTTCTGGTGGGTTCCTCTGACGCGCGACCGCTTCTGACTGCAGGTTCTGGCTTCCGTCCCTTAGGCTCCTGCCGTGCTGCATCGTCTCGCCGTCGCCTCACCTCAACTCCACCTCCATCCGGTTCGGACGCTGCATCCTTGGGTCGCCAGTTGCTCAGCCACCATTGTTGTTACCGCCGTCGCTGCCACCACTGCCACAAGCACTCCCGGCACGCAACCAGGAGGAGGGTGCCCCCTGCCACCTAGGGCAGGTACCCATTTGTCTACTTACGAATGCTTTCGAGCTGCTGGGTGGGTGGGAGCTGGGACTAGGGCCGGGAGCTCACTCCGGCCACGGTGGGTCTCGATCAGCCATTGTGGCTGTTCGCTAGCGTTGTTACTGCAGGCGTTGTACTGCCTGCACCACCACTCCAGGCTGGGAAATGCCTGGAGATTTGGGGGTGGAGTCAGAGGAGGGTGGGGTTTGGGGAGGGGAGGGGCTTCAATGGAATACAAGGCCCCAGAGTCCACCTTCCAAAGTGGCCATTTCCTCCAGGTGAACTGATCTCTGTCACCTGGAGATCAGTTGCAATAGCAGGAGATCTCCAGCCACTACCTGGAGATTGGCAGCCCTTTGTGCTCAGGAGAAACAGCTGAGGAAATCTGAATGAAGACAGAATTGTTTTTAATGAGACTAGCATAATTTCTTAGGGAAATGCATAACCACAAAATCGTATGTCTGCCTCCCAGGACCGAAGAAGAAGTTCCACATTCAGAGGGAAAACTGAATCATAGTTGCAGCTAAAGTTTCCATTGAATTTCATATCCCCTTTTTAAAAGAAAAGATGTAGCAGCACTTCTTTGATGGGCTGCACTTTTTAAAAGCCTAAAAGTGCTGTACAAACAGCTGAAGGGCTGTGAAGGGTTAATTCTTCACAGAAACAGAGAGCCTTGAGTGACAGGTTAGCATCAGCTGAGCGGAGAGAGATTTGAGAGATCTGCATGCTGAGGAGAGAGGCAGATTCCGGCCTTGACTGAGCTAAGTACTTGTAAAGTACTGGGTTCGCCGCATGGAGACTCGGACTACGACATGCATTCAGACGCGTTTATTGTACTTCCCACACAAAGACAAAAACTGGCCCGTCAAGGGCCAAGTATATACACTCCACCCGGCACACCCCGGTTCCCATTGGAGGGTTTGAATTTCCCGCCAGAGGGTCTATTGGTGGACACAAAGTGGACTAGGATCCTAGGGTCCCTTTGTGTTCAGGACCCAAGCTCCTACTCTAGCCGTGGACCCCTGGTGGCGGTCCGTGTACATAACAGCACTGACAGTCTGATCTCAGCCTTAGCTGAGAGCAGTTTAACACTGATGGAGAACTGAGGGAAAGTTGCCAAGGAAGTTTGGGAAATAGGTGAAAACTCTCATATGGGCCAAGGAAAGGGGATAGATCTTCCAGAGGAAGAAGGGAATTCCCTACCCAGTCAAACAAGGAGTTAGGTATCTCTGATGAGTGCAGCGATCCCTGGTCTGGTGTGGTTAGAAACTGCCTGTAGAGACCTTAAGAGTCACTTAAAAACTTCAGACGAGTACTGATGCTTCAAGAGAAGCGGTTTGGGTACTCGGAAAGTGTACCAGCCATCAGGAAACTAAAAAAGTCAGTGAATACTCAATGAAAGTATACTGGAGTGTTTGGGGAAAAACCCTGGGGGAAAAGCCTCTCAACATAAAGATTTAAGTCACTGTGAAAAGCTTAAGAAACTCTCATTAGCCTGAAACACAAGAACTAAAGTCTAGGCATGTACTGGTTTTATCACAGAAATTTCAACCCCTGGTTTCACCTGACCTTTCCCTTCTATGTTAAATAAAATATTTTGTAACTTTTGAATTTCAAAATGCTTCAAGTGCCATTTAAGTTGTTAAAGGGGGCTCCTGATCCTTCCGTCCGGTTCCTGGGCTGAGCCAACAGCCAAAATATTATACCGTGACAGGGTGGGACAGCTAGACTTCTTCAGGAAAGGAGAAAACACATCAGTCAGTAAAGGGAAACAAAAACGGAGGGGAAATCTTGCCTCTGAGGGAGGGAAGTGAATGGGGCCATCGTAACTTCTCAAGGAGGTTCTCCACAACCTTAAAATCTAACCAGGTGTAGCAACAGGATCTAGCATTGATTATCTGTCACCAGCTCCACCTGACACAATTCAGAACAGAAATCCGTGTATCTGTTGCCAAGCATAGATTGCCCTGGCTGTGCTAGGACGTGCTGTAGCAGAATCCAAAGCCAGGTGAGTCTCGGCTTTCATAAATGGTAAGCGATTGGAAATAATCCTTACATCCTTTGCCGCTTTCTAATTAGCTGCTTACCTCACTCCTTTTACTTCCAGACTGTTAGAATATCTCCTTTGCTTTTGAGTTCTTCAGTTCTTGCTCTCCAGCTCTCTGTTTGATCTCTGTGTGGACTGTGCATCCTATTTATAGCTAGATTCAAATGGCACCTTAGAGACCAACATGATTTTCAGGGTATGAGCCTTGGAGAGTCAAAGCCCCCTTTGTCAGATATCTGGTGAGTGTTGGGAAAAATAGGCAAAAATACTTCTTTCTATGTAAAAATCCTTATTTCTAAGGGTAGGGTTCACATGGAAATCTACAAAATAGCAAAGATACCTAGAACTACATATTTACATCCTTACAGCTACAAACAGACTGACCACATGGTCACACAACAATGGAGATGTTTCTTCTTCTTGACCTCTAGAAGGAAATCACTTGATTGCATTAACCAATCAATGTTACAAAACAGACTTCAGTTTTCCTGGGCTATCTTTGCTTTGGCTCTGTGCCAGGTTTCCTTCAGAGTCAAGCTAAACAATAGCACATAAGGTAAACAACAGATTAACCCTATAATGACTGCATTCTAGACCTTGCAACTCACATATTTCCAACAAAGGGAACTTTGACTCTCAAAAGCTGGAGTCTCAGGCATTACTGGACTCCAGTCCAGCTGTTCTACTGCAGACCAACACAGCTGCCCTCTGAAACATCCTATTTATTATCTCAAATTGCCCCTCCCTGATTATAAGTGTAAAATTCATAGACCCATTCAGTCTTTATTGGCTGTTACTATCTCTCTGCTTCTTAAATTATCACTTCTTAATTCTTCTAACCATTTCATCAATCTATCTCATTGTTTGGGTCATTCCCTTATTGGGTGACTAGACCTTAAATCCTGGTTCAACCCTGTCCCCAAACTTACATTCTACACTACACTCAAATTTTTCCCCAGTAATTATCTTGGTGCATTTTTTGTTTCCATATTACATTGAGGCTACTCCGACTTCACCTCACACTTGTCCTGGCATAAACAGATGCTGTGTTTGTCATTTCGGCACTTGGATCACATCCCTGGTTTTATCAGAATTCAACTCATGACATTATACCTTGCACTTATCCCTGGTTATAACAGCATCTGTTTATCCCGGGACAAGTGTGAGGCGAAACTGGGGTGACCTCAATGTAATGTAGAAACAAAAAAATACCCTGAGATAATTACAGGGGTGAACTCGAGTGTAGTGTAGAACATAAGTTCAGGAACAGGGTTGAACCAGGATTTAAGGTCTAGTGCGGAATAACCAATTACAACCAGGGATAAATGCAAAGTATTGTTTCGCAAGTTGAACTTTGATAAAACCAGGGATGAGATCCAAGTACAGAAAGGACTGTTGTCTCATATGAAGTCAGAGTTTCTCTATCTGGCCTTTGAGTCCCTAGATGATCTCTCAATGGAGGTCCTTTTCATATCTGTAATTCCTCCTATAATTGCTTAGTTTCCTATCTGTTGTTCTCTTCCTTGCCTACATTCTATCTCTTGTTGCACCATGCATATCAACTCTCATTCCTCTCCTCTTTCATTTACCTGCTTCTCTCTCTCTCTCCTGGTTTTTTAAAACCTATATTTCCCCTCCTCCTTTTCCAGTGCGATCATTCTTGTACAGTTATGGTTATGTTCACTTTTGTTCCTTTCTGATTTTAACCTTCGTTTCCTGGCTTTGGCAAAGCCTCGCCCAAATCTCTGTTCCTATTTTCTTAGTATGTGGACCCAACAGGAGATGGATGGACTCAATCAAGGAAGCCACAAAGGCCCTCAGTTTGCAAGACCAGAGCAAGGCTGCTAATGACAGGATGTTTTGGAGGATGTTAATTCATAGGACAGAAATGACTTGGTGGCACTTAACACACACACACACAAACACACACACACACACACACTGAGAGAGGCACTGAGCCTGTTTTGGAAATTCTGTATCTAGTCCATAGTTTACAACATGGCCACCATTGTAGAATGTGGTTGTGGGGTTGGGAGAGAAAGTGACATGATCGAGGAAGCAGGCTGACTCAGAGGACTGAAGGGATTATAAGGAAAATTATGGTTGGATCCAACTGGCTTTTCTGTTGGTGAAAACAAGGGAGGGAAGGTCTCCTTGGGGAACTGAAAAAGGCTATGTTAAGGATAATGAAATCTGCATATTGACAAAAGTCATTTGGGATGAGGGAAACATAATGGAGGGCCACTGGGTGAAGTTGAATGAAAAAGCTGGCTGGTTCCAACCCAAAGTTTACATTGATATCCTAAGAACCCTTTCCTGGGAGACTTCCTTTGGATAGACTTGGAATTTGAATAGACCTGCTTAGGATTGCTCGCTTAGACTAATATTTCAGGTATTCTCTACTGAGGTCTTCAAAAGGTACCCCTTCAATAAAAGTAAAGGTCTCCTACTGTCTTGCAATAGATAGATAGATAGATAGATAGATTAGATAGATAGATAGATAGATAGATAGATAGATAGATAGATAGATATAGATAGATAGATATAGATAGATAGATATAGATAGATAGATAGATAGATAGATAGATAGATAGATAGATACTTGCTATGGATTTTAAATCTTACTGTTCACTAAAGAAGGGGAGAGGAGGGGAGGGGAGAAGGAGTTAATAATGAAAATCCAGTCCTATGGGTTATGTAAGTCCTGAATAATTTATTTTTTAATATCCATTAAAATATTGAATAAAATAGAATATAAATGTCAGGAGGTTTTTATATACGGGAGAGAAAGGGGGGAAATTAAGATGGTAGGGATCTGCAATAACGAGTTGGTAAAGATATTGTAAATGTCTCAGTAGATTGTCTTAAACATTGGGAGCAGATGCTCTTGCAGATATGTGGGAGGTCTGTAATTTACGGCTGGCATCTCCCCGCCCAGTATCCCACAAAGAACAAATGACATTCAGAATAGCTGTAATAACAGTAGCAACAGTAGTGGGAAAAGCTAATGGTTCTCCTGTATTGACACAAACA
Organism: Gekko japonicus; assembly: GCF_001447785.1. Taxonomy (NCBI): domain Eukaryota; kingdom Metazoa; phylum Chordata; class Lepidosauria; order Squamata; family Gekkonidae; genus Gekko; species Gekko japonicus. The sequence goes on along the minus strand of NW_015170297.1, from coordinate 241,066 downwards.
AAACCAAATTTTGTGCAGAACACCAGTCCTAAAGCACTATTTCACCCTGACCTGGAATGGTCCGGGTTTGCCTGATCTTGTCAGACCTCAGAAGCTAAGCAGTATCGGCCCTGGCTAGTACTTGGATGGGAGGAAGTCCAGGGTTGCAATTGCAGACCACCTCTGAACATCCCTTGTCTTGAAAACCCGAAGGACCCCCTTAGGTTGGGTGTGATTTGACAGCACCTTCTACCTCCCAGCACAGTTTCATAGCTGACACATCAAGAAATCCAGGATTGCAACCAGTGTTCCCTCTAAGCTGTGGGGTCTTGTGAGCAAAAATTCTACTCTGTGAGCTACTGGTATTAAATTTGTGAGCGAACGATTTGGCTGCTGCATAAATTAGTTTGCTCTGGAGCCCTCCTTCCTGAGCTAAGACTCAAATATGTGAGCCAGAAGCTACAAAACTATGAGCTAGCTCACACTAACTCAGCTTAAAGGGAACACTGATTGCAACCAAGAGAACCCCCAGCCAATCTCAACTTTGGGCCAAGTGTACTTGTATGATAGAAACATTTTCAATGTTCTTTTTAAGTGCCCAATGCCCACGTTATGTGCAGCATTGCTTTCCTGTGTGAATTCTCCCCCTTTTCCCATAAGGTGTGCCACAGTGTCACCCTGTGGCTCATTTCCTAGCCCTCGCTTCACTTCATTGGGTTCTGCTCAGAAGAAATAGACAAGAGAATCACAGAGTTGGCAACACATTTTACTGAGACAATACACTTTGCAAGGGATATTGCCCCCTAGGGCCTCCACCCCCTGAGGCCCATGTCTTTGAAACCTCAAGACCTTCTGGCCTTCTGAAACCATGGGAGCAGATGAGTCCAGCCTCCCTGATATCAAGACAGGGTCTCTCAGATGAGGCACATATTCACCCAGGTACTTTTAATAGGAAGCCCCTTGGTTGCCTGATTAGTTCTAGCTAGCTTTGACCACACAGAACAGGGTTTTAGGTGTACATTTTATAAAAGCTTAGATGCACACCTAAGAATTCATTGTGTGCCTTTGGGTACACAAGAAAGGACAATACACGCATACAGTTGCATGCAGACATGATAGCACTGGTATGATATAAGCATACTGATTCATGTCTGCTTTGTGGCTCATGAATCATGAATGTGGTTTACCAAGTATGAACACATTTGATGTCTGATTTAGAATGGCATGTCCTGCCTCCTCAGCTCTGCCCGTGGCTGATGTAATCTACTTGACACTGATTAGTTTGTTGAGAAACAAATCATCATTAGCCATATCTAATGAATGACTCCTTCCTTCCTTGTATCATGTCAGATTTCCAATTATTCCTCATGCCTTGCCTTTCAGATACCTTGAAAATTGTTAAGTAGTTGCTTTACAAGAACACAAGGGGATAAGAAGAGCTGTGCTGGATCAGGCCAATGGTTTTCCCAGTCTCACATCCTGTATCACACAGCAGCCAACCAGTTGCCCCTTACTTCACTTAATCTTTCTTTTAAGGACTCTGTGGAACAACTCAAATGTGATGGCAATAGACCTATGTGCTAGAATCAGGTTGCTACCCAATTTCTTCTAAAGAGGTGATGTTGGGCTTGTCTACATTCTCAGTTTTCTCACTTGTGAGTTCTAGTTTCTTGGGGGGGTGTCTATTCCACAAGTCTTTTGCTCCCTCTAGTGGTTGCTTCAATATTACACCAGTTCTCGCATAAAAACCTGCAATTAAAACCTGCGGTAAACTATGCTGGACATAATCTGGAGCAATATTGAAGCAACCACTAGAAGGAGCAAAACACTTGTGGAACAGAAACCAACAACAACAACAAAGAAACAAGAACTCAGAAGTGAGCAAAATGAGAATGCAGAAAAACCCGTTGGTTGCAAGGGGAAATTTAAAGAAAGAGGCGCTTTCTGCTAGGTAATCTCCTTTACAGAGTTGAGTAAATCACAGTACTCTTCCAGAAAGTAATTCTGTCTAGGATATGGAAACCAACTAATCCAACTCAAAACTGAATCCCCCCTTTTTAATGTCTTTAACACAACTACTGTGATTATTAAAAAATAGTAATCTCTGGAAATCATCAGAAAACACAGTTATTCTGGTTTCCTGCATAAAGCAGTTATTTTTTTTTTTTAATCATAGGTGGATTGACTCTGATAAAAACCTTACATGGTATCAATTGGAGCAAGAGAGTGTCTCTGTTCCTCTTCTCTTCTCTAAACTTTGTAATCTTAGCTGTTTAAGCTTTTGTTTCATTTGTACATTCTGGAAAGTGGTCTGCAGTCTGGAGAAGATAAAGACAATGGATACTTCCTCTCCTTGCCCTCTCTATAAGTACTATACCTGCAGAAGCAAACTGTAACATTTGTGCTCTTTTCCTGGGTGACCCCTTTTTGAGTAACCCCTGTAAAGGGCGGTGTTCTGAGCTGACATGTACTATGCTGCCTCCTGGCCTTTCTTGTTTTCTCCGCCACCAAAGACTCTCACCTTAGAGTTCTTGGTCAGACCCAAAAAACAGGACGGCTTAGTTGTACACTTGGTAGAATAACAGAATGGTCAGTGCGCAGGGATGACTCTGAGGTAAAAGGGGATCCTTTACTCTAAAATAAACAGCTGTTTCTCTTATTTATTTTTAAATTTCATTTATGTATTTATTCTTAAACATGAATAGAGCATATCTGTCCCTTATATATAAAGCCGTAGTCACCTCCAATGTTCGATGCGCACCAACAGTGTTTGGCCGCATGAACTGTCGCTCAAAACCTTCCCCAGCTTCCCCTATCCATTGGCTGCGTTGCCTAAGTCCCACCCCAGAACACAGACACCGCAGCCATGCCTCTGCGCCCGGTCCCCTCAGAAGACAGACTATTGCCGACAGGGTGAGTGGAACCTTCAGGGGAGCAGTTGAAGGGCGGCAGCGGCGGCGCTGCGATGGCTGCCGTGGACCCGTTTTCGCTGCTCCCCCACGGCTTCACAGCCCTTTGGGGGAGCAATTGAAGGCCGGCCTCAGCAGCGCTGAGCCGGCCACCGCAGGGCCGTTCACACCATTCCCCCCCACCGCCTTTGCAAGCCTTTGGGGGGAGCAGTTGACGGGCAGCCTCGGCTGCGGCGGTGCTGAACCAGCCTCCGCATGCCCGTTTGTGCCGCTTCCACCCCCCCACACACACACACTTTGCGGGCCAACAGGGGGAGCAGTTGAAGGCCCACCTTGGTGGCAGTGGCACTGAGCCAGCCGCCGCAGACCCATTTGCGCCGTTACCCCACCCCCCCCAGCTTTAGCTTTGCTGGCCGTCGGGGGAACAGTTGAGGGGCGGTGGCAGCAGGGACGGCACTCAGCTGACCAACCAAGACCCCCGCTTTTCGCCCCCCCCCCCCCGGCCGGCTAAGCAGGCCTCTGGGGGGAGCAGGTGAACACTCCAGTCACACCTTTAAGACCAAGTTTTTAGGCAGCTGCACACTACACCTCCTCTGTGAGGGAGAATCTGCACATTTCAACACACACCCCTAGAAAACACTCCAGTGCCACCTTTCAGACCACATTTCCTTCAGGTACATGTTCACCCTCCTTTGCGACTGCAGATCTCCAATCCCCCCCTCTAGAGACTCAAAACAGTCACGTACACGCTCACCCTCTCTGGGGCTACTCGCCAAAGGAGTGCTTTTTCTTTCTTTTTTTCCCTATCCCCAGAGCCTTCCAGTGATGTGGGAGATATCGCGTCACACCGCTTCTCCCGCCTGCACAACCCTCAAGAACTGTGAGTCAGAAGACGCTGGCTGGGTTGGCTGGCTGCTTTGTGTAGTCCCGCACCCCCTCACTTCTACCTTCCTTCCTTTCTCTCTCCCCCCCACTCTCTCTCTCTCTCTCTCTCTCCTTCCTTCCTTCCTTCCTTCCTTCCTTCCTTCCTTCCTTCCTTCCACACACACCGCTCAGTAGCACTCCAACTCTCACTCAAATGCCTCTCTCTGAACCACCCAGTCAACTCCCCACCCTCCGGGGTACAGCTACCATCCCATCATAACACACTTTGCTCACCCATCCAGCCCCACCCCCTCTGCAGGCCTGTCTTTTTAAACCACAACAACATACATTTACGAACTCCATGTTACAACAGAGAAACAACACAGAGACACACAATTTATATGGCAAAACGGCACACAAACATTTTGTTTTTACTGTCTGGAATGTAAAGTAGTGGAGACCAGACTGAGAAGGGATAGAGGCAAATGGTTCTTGGCTTTCCTAATGAAAAAACAGGACTTACTTCTGATCACATCACGTTAGGATTACTCTCTTTTTCATGTACCAACTGATGATTCCCGGAGCCTCTAAAACTGGGACACTTCCTGCAATTTGCTTAATATGTGCCAGAAAAGCAGGGCTATTTTGGGGTAGGAATGCACAGGAACGGAGTTCCGGCTGGCTTCAGAGTTGGCCATGCCCACTACAGCCAAAACCGCTGCGTGTGTGGCTACAGAGGGAAGGCCTGGAGAGCGACCTCCCCCCAGCGATTCTGAGGTGGGCAGGCCAGGGAGGCCCCTGGAAGGATCAGGAAGGCATTTAAATGCCTCCCCGTGCCTTCCCCGGCCTGTCCAAGGGGTTCCTCACAGCTGCTACTGGTAGGTACTTGGGCATGCCAAGGGAAGGCAGTTTAAACTGCCTTCCCTTCCCTTCGGGGGGAGGGCTTGCCTGGGCTCCCCACAGCTGCGGAGCGCTTGGGCAATACAAGGGAAGGCATGGGGTGAGGCCTAATATGCTAATGAGGTTGTTGGGTGTGGCCTAATATGCTAATGAGGTTGTTGGGTGTGGCCTATTATGCCCTGAAGAAAAAATACTTTGATGAGGTGTGTGTGCGTGTGTGTATGTGTGTGTGTAAAAAGTGCCACCAGGTCTCATCATTGGGTTTTCAAGGCAAGAGATGGTCAGAGGTGATTTGCCATTGCCTGCCTCTGCCTAGGAACCCTGAGCTTCCTTGGTAGTCTCCCGTCAAGAAGAGAAGAAGAAGAAGAGATTGGATTTATACCCTGCCCTTCACTACCCAAAGGTGTCTCAGAGTGGCTTACAAACTCCTTTCCCTTCCCCTCCCCACAACAGGCACCCTTGTGAAGTAGGTGGGGCTGAGAGAGCTCTTGACAGAAATGGCTCTTTTTTCAAGGACAGCTCTTATCAGAACTACGGCTTGCCCAAGGTCATCCAGCAGGTGCAAGGGGAGGACTGGGAAATCAAACCCGGTTCTCCCAGATTAGAGTCCGCGCACTCAACCACTGCATCAAACTGGCTCTCAAAGTACTAAGTTAGTCAAAGTACTAACCAGGGCCGACACTGCTTAGTTTCTAAAATCTGAGGAGATCTAGCTAGCCTGCTACAGTACCTAAAATATTACATTGATGGGGAGGAGAAAAGTGTGCACATGAAAACTGTTTCCCACTGAAGCCCATGGAAATGAAAATTAGTATCGGTGTCAAGTTAATAATGGCCCAATGCGAAAACCTTGTTGGTCTCTAAGACACTTACCTCACTCGTTCTCCTTCTACATACCTCATTTGAAATGCATGCATTAATGTATCGTTCATCTCTCGGAGTCTGCAGTCATAAGGCTGAGTGGCTGCCAAAAACGGATTTGATAAATCCATGGCATCTGTCTGTATAAATTACTATAACCTATGAATACTAAGAAATTATCCTCCATGTTCCCAACCAGAGTACTTCTGATTATGCTGGGGATAATCATATCTTTATATTGTAACTAGTAATATATGAGTTCAGATTGTATTTGTTGTTATTCCGTCTAATTTTCATGTGTGATAAATACGTTAATTTTTGTCCTGGCTCTTTTCTTTAGTAATTTTTTTATTTAATGCAATTGTTATGTCCTCCATACACACCTGACCCCAAACAGGAGTCAAGTGTCTTCTTTCTTCTTTCTTTCAAAGCTTATGAGTCCTTGTAGGGGGGAAAAGGGACAACCCTAATTTCACCCCACATTTGGACAAAGCAGAAAAGAAACTGAAGTTCCCGGATTAGGGTTGCTAGATCCAGGTTGGGAAACTCCTGGAGATTGGGGAGGGGGGAGAGAGACGGGAGAGAACAGGGGCCTCAGTGGGGTACAAAGCCAGAGAGTTCACTCTCCAAAGCAGGGCCGTGGCCAGGGGGTGTGCAGATGGTGTGCCACCCCCATGCTAATTTGCCATGCACCCCACTCCCAGTCACCCCTCCCCAATCCTACCACTACTTAGTACCTTCTCTCAGCTGGGAGTTCCAGCATCCACAGCTCCACCTAGTGTGGCTGTCTCTGAAATGCCCCGGACAGTCAGTGGGGGTGTGCAGAGCTCCGGGCGTCTGCTGGCCGTGCCTTAAAAGGTGGCTCCATCTAGCAGGTGCAGTATGGTCTTCCTGTCTCTGGGGGACCCTGAGCGGCTGGGCCGGCCTGATGTGCCTGCTCCTGGCCACTGCTGGGGCTCAGAAGGTGCTGCTGCAGCAGCCCCCAAGGGAGCGCCCAAGCAGTGCCAGTGCTGCACAGATGGCTGACCCAGCTTTAGGCCAGGTAAGGCGGAATAGTAGCAAGTGGGCAGGGAGGAGGGAGAAAAATGGGCCCATGGAGATGGCCCACCCCGTGCCTCACTGTGCCTGCACCAGGTGGGCAGGGGAGGCGCTTGCTGCAGGTGCCATGTGACCCTGTCACATGACACCTGCCTGGGCAGGTCAAACATCGGGGCATGCCCCCCCCCCAATGATCTTCTGGCTACAGGGCTGTTACAAAACATCCATTTTCACCAGAGGAACTGATCCATGTTATCTGAATAAGAGCTGTAATTCTGGGGGATCCCCAGGTCCCACCTGGAGGCTGGCTTCCCTATTCCAGATTGAACCAGAGTGGACATAAATAGGGATGGGCATAAACCGGCTCATGAACTAAAGTTTGTGATGAATTTTGGACGACTCATGGTTCACAAAGTCAAATTCATGGCAGGACAACCGGCACAAACTTTCCACAAACTTTCAAGCTATTTGTGGAGGCTTGTGCCGGCTCGTGAGTGGATCCATTTCCGGATAGAATATGTCTCCGCTCAATCAAAATGTTAGAATCACAGAATCATGGAATGTTAGAGGTGGAAGGGATCTTGCAGGTCATCTAGTCCAACCCCGTGCACTCAGCAGGAGCATAGCCAAAAGATAGCCCTACAACATACCCGAAAGATGGTCACCCAGCCTCTGCTTGAAAACATCCAGCGAAGGAGCATCCACCACCTTCCGAGGCAGACTGTTCCACTGCTCAATCACTCTTACAGTTAGGAAGTTTTTCCTTATATTTAGCTGGTAACGACTCCCTTGTAGTTTCCACCCATTAGGTCTAGTCTTGCAATCCGGAGCAAGAAAGAATAGATCTGCTCCATCTTCTACATGACAGCCCTTCAAATACTTGAAGACTGCAATCATGTCCCCTCTAAGCCTTCTCTTTCCCAGGCTAAACATACCCAACTCTTTCAGCCTTTCCTCGTAAGACTTGGATTCAAACCCTCTCACCATCCTGGTTGCCCTCTTCTGGACACGCTCGAGCTTGTCAACATCCTTCCTAAAATGTGGTGCCCCAAACTGGACACAGTACTCCAGGTGAGGCCTGACCATAGCAGAATAGAGCAGCGGAGCAACCACCTCCCGTGATCTGGACCCAATGCTTCTGTTAATGCATCCTAAGATTGCATTAGCTTTCTTCACAGCCACATCACACTTGCAGGCTCATGTTTAGCTTGTGATCAGCCAGAACACCTAGATCCCTTTCACATGTGCTGCTGTCAAGCCATGTCCCTCCCATTCTATATCTGTGCCTTTGATTTTTTTGTACCTATGTGTAGGACTTTGCACTTCTCTCTATTGAAATTCATTTTATTTGTCTCAGCCCACTGTTCCAGCCTATCTAGATCATTTTGAATCCTGACTCTGTCTTCTTCAGAATTAGCAATCCCACCCAGCTTTGTGTAATCTGCAAATTTGATAAGCATCCCCTCTATGTTTACAAATCTTCAGAACAACAACTTGGAAGGCATGGAGAGGAGCATACAGGGGAGGTCCCCTGTGGCTTTGATGTCTCTAGCTTCCACAGGATCTGTTCTATACACTCCTGGACTTCCTGAACCTGTGCCTGACACAATGACAGGATCAGACTCAGGATGTTCAGGAGTGTATAGAATGGATCCTGTGCATCCTAGAGACACCAAAGTTGCAGATCTTTTTCTGAGTCTCCTCTACCTGCTCTCCAAGTTTGGTGAGGATTGGATTTACGGGGTCCAAGTTATGCCCCCCCCCCAAGGTTCCGAAACAATTCCCCAGATGGCCTTAGAAGGGTGCAATACATCTTAGGAATGCACTGTTAGAGAAGCAAGGCAAGAATAAGGAAAGTTGTGGGATTTCATGTCTAGGGATGGGGACCACATGAATGGGCTTCTCTCTATACATGGAAAACTAGACGTGTACGACCTAATTCCTGTGCTAGATGTGCAAGCATGGATATTCATTGATAAACTAAGATTCAGAACAGACAAGAGGAAGCACTTTTCACTCAATGAGTAATTAATTAAACTGTGGAATTCACCGGCAGTGGACATCTGGGCATATGAAGCTGCCTTATACTGAATCAGACCAGTGATCCATCAAGGCCAGTATTGTCTGCTCAGACTGGCAGCGGCTCTCCAAGGTCTCAGGAGGAGGCCTTTCCCATCACCTGCTGTCTGGTCCTTTTATCTGGAGGTGCCTGAGGACTGAATCTGGGACCTTCTGAATGCCAAGCAGATGCTGTACCACTGAGCCACAGCCTCTCTCCTCCCCAATGGATGCAATGACGTCTGCTAGCACCAGTGAGTTTAAAAATGGGATAAGACAAATTCATGGTGGATAGGTCCATCAAGAGTCACTCTCTGTGATGACTAAAGGGAACTCCCACATTTCTATGTGTAAAGTGCCATCAAGTTGCAGCTGGTTCACGGCAAACCCAGAAAGGGACTTTGAAGGCAAATGAGAAGCAGATGTGATTTTGTTAAGTCGCTCACTTAACAAAGAAGTCGGAGAGTGATTCAGCAAGAACACAACTTTATTCTTCAACTCGAACACAACTCCAACACAGATCAACATCTGATAGCCAGAACAGCCTTTACATTGCAGCTGTCCTGCTTTTAAATGTTCCCGGCTAATGTAGCCACACCCACTGTACAAATACCAACCAATAAGGTTGTTCGCTTAAGGACCAATCACTGATGTTCCCACTCAGGGAGCTTGCTAGAAGGTGATTGGTTAGGTGCTTCCTGGGCTAGTAACACGATTGGATGGATTTGGATCCTAGCCCAGGACAAAGCTTTACATTGCACTTCAATTAGTTAACAATAGATGTTTCACATCATATCATGCATTCAAGGCAGCTTTGAATACACAACAGATTTCCCGTTGCCTCCCTCTGCAGAATACTCCTTGGTGATCTCCCTTCTAAGTACCTGCCCTCTTTACCTTCTGAGATCTGATGAGACTGAGCTATATACGTTGCCACCTTCCCTCCCAACTGTCACATGGAGAAGCAGTAAACCTCTGAATGCCACTATTAGGAGGCCACATCAGGGGGAACCTTGGCCTGTTGTTTGTTGGCCCTCCAGGACAATTGGTTGGCCACCATGTGAAACTTGGTGCTGAACTAGATGGACCACTGGCCCGATCGACCAAAGCACCTCTTATGTTCTCATTAAACATTCAACAATGTAACACTCACATTTGCAGCCCCGAGGAAAGATTTCACTGCCTTGTTTGCCTTTGTTGTGTAAATTCGGCCTAACTTCAGCCAGTGTGACAAGGAGGGCCGTTCTTAATGTGCTGTTTCACATTCAGGTGCAGCCAGCATTTATGAAGATCCAGTCTTGTTTAGGATTGGTCTTGATCTCCAGCCGGAATCCACGGTGTGACATAGATCTATGAAATATTTATCTGAACGGAGAATAATGTATTCTGCTGTCTGAGAGGTGGTTGTAGTGGCATTTTAATTTCTACTTGAAATGCAGACCAAGCGAAGGAGGAAGATCAGGAAAGGTAAAGTGACTTAAAGGAGACGGAAGATAAAGACAACCCCCCCCCTTTCGCGTGGGAGAAGCAGTGCCAGGCTCCTCCAGCCCGTACTGCTGTGGCCCACCTCCTCTGCTGTTGTTCTCAGAATGGGAAGGGAGGGGGTTCCTTCACCACCGGCTCCTCTTCCCTGCTGGGTCCAAATGCTCCCTTTTATCTACCTTCACTCCCTCCAGCACCGCCCTCATCCCCCTCCCCCCCTGAATGGTTAAATTCCCAACCCACCACCCATCATGTTTTGTCCTCTGGGTCTTGCCTCCTGGACTGTCCGTGTCAGCCCAACACGGCCTTTCTTCTTGGGCTGGAGGCGGGGTCAAGCTTTTCTACTCCTCTTCCTGGCGGCCAGCGTCAGGCGGAGGTGCAGCTGTGGCTTCGGCTGCGGGCGAAGTTGCTGGCAAAGGCCTCCCCTTGAGCCCTCCCAGGTACCAGTCTTCCTGGTTGTGCCCTGTTCCTCGCCACATCCAGTTCCCCCATGGAGCCCCCCGCCAGATGGGTTGCAGGGCTGGGAGCACCTTTGTTTGCCGGCAGCTGGGCTTGGGTTGATGGGGGTACTGCCTTCTCCTCTTTGTGCCCAGCCCAGCCCCGGACAAGCTGGATGCCAAGAGGTGTCTTAGAACCTGTCTTCCGCAACAATGTTGGGTTTCGCATGAGAAAAGGAGACCAAAACATCTTTTAAAAGATCCAAGAACACACTGATCTGATCTTACATAGCTGCTGGGTAATAATGATAAAAAAGTCTAGTTGCAAAGTATAGTGGTCAGACAGGTACAGAGAGAACCACTGGAGTTAAGAGGGGTCATTCCAGGACTAGATAGCAGAGAGAGCGATTAAGGTGTATAGACTTTTCTTGGAGATCACTGCTTAAGGGTGTATGGGGGGAGGGCTCACAGGACTGCCTCACCATTGAGAGGAGGAGAAATAAAACATATTAATGAAATAAAACTTCTGCATCAGGAAGCAAGATAGAGCTTTCCGTTATACAGGTGTGTAACTTGCTGTCTAAAGAGGCGTATTCCAAGAGGGGTGCTTCCTGATGGTGGAAAACGATGTCAGGTTGCAGCCAACTTACAGAGACCCCGTAGAGTTGTTAAGGCAAGAGGTGGTGTGCCATTGCCTGCCTCTGTGGAGCAACTCTGGACTTCTTGGTGGCCTCCCATCCAAATACTAGCCAGGGCTTAGCTTCTGAGATCTGATGAGTAGGGATGGGCATGAACTGGCTGATGAACTAAAGTTCATCGTGAATTTTGGACAGTTTGTGGTTTGTGAAGCTATGTTCGCAAACTGAAGAACCTCCATGAACTTTCACGGATTTTAATGCAGTTGTCAACTTAATTCACAGCGTTGCCATATGTTGGAAGCGAATTGATGGCACATAACACATACACATGTCTTGTGCATTCAGAAAAGATAGTCGGGATACAGGGTACACTAAACAAAGAATTTCCTGGGAGCAAGCCCCACAGAATAATATGGGAATTACTTCTGAGTAAACAGGAGCTGTGGTGGCTCAAGTGGTTAAGACGCTGAACTGCAGGCTGTGGAAGGTCGGTAGTTCAGCAGTTCGAGACCCAAGTGCCGCATGACGGAGTGAGCTCCCATCTCTAGTTCCAGCTCCTGCCAACCCAGCAGTTCGAAAGCAAGAAATTGCAAGTAGAGAAATAGGTACCGCTCCGGTGGGAAGGGAACAGCGTTCCGTGCGCCTTGGTGTTTAGTCATGCCGCCACATGACCACAGAAACAGCTTCGGACAGCGCTGGCTCTTCAGCTTTGAAACGGAGATGAGCACCGCAACCCTAGAGTCGGATTCGACTGGCTTTCGAGCAAGGGAACCTTTACCTTTTTAAACCTGCCTAGGCTTGCTCCCACAATTGCTTTTTCTTAGTGCAAGCAGACATCAAGGAGTCATTTTAGCCCTTTTCCTTGTACATGCAACAAATGCCCATCCAGAAATTGTCCATAGCATCCAGCGTGGAATCTTTTTTGCTCCACGGGCTGATACCTACAGAAAGGGACAGGACTTGTGCAAAGCTTACTTTACATCTGAGGCCAGGCACTGAAGAAAGCATAGAAAGGTGAATGTTCCAAATGTTGTCATCCCCTTTAAACTGCCTCAGTCCTCCCTCTGACTTCTCCACAGTTCCCAGATCACAAGGCAAAAAGAAAGAGCCCCAGTTCCTCTGCAGTTATCTGAGCACCGTATGCCATAGCAGGACGCATGATTCCTGTTTTTAACAATGCTCCAGCGAGTTAATTAATGCTCAATTACTGTGGAAATCCATATGACATCTTTACTAATTCAAAACGAGTCCATGGTAATGAATGTTATTACAATATTGTAGGAAAGAAATTAATAACGATCAAGCCATTATAGCAAAGTACTGCCAGAGCCTAAAGAAAGGGCTATTTTCATATATATTTAATATCTTTTTTTATGGCGACACATTAGAAGCTATACAAATCATCATTATTTCCCTCCCTGTTTGCTGTATTAACATTAATCATGATGAATTCTTGGGGATTTAAATGGATGCGAATGCAGAAGCAAATGTGGCAGAATTTTAATGAAATCTGGTATTCGGGACAAAGCCCAGCAATCGGCGTCTCCAGTTTCTTTTGAAGTTGTCATGCTTGTTTCTTTTCAGCCCTTCACTCCTTTCCTTTGTATCCTACACTGGCAGTCTGACTGAGACAAAAGAAAGTTAACTCCCTTTCTCTTGAAGGACAGGAGCATACATATTTTTAAAAAAAATCTCGGTCATAAAGATCCTTCTGGTCTAGGGATGCCTCGCCCACCACCACTCAGCAGGGAGGGGGACCACACACAATGCATTGGCACCACTTCCAGGTGAAGACCCGGAAGTGACATCACTACAGTGGGCAACTCTCTAAGAATTCTCTAAATCCTCATGAGAGCTAGTGTGGTCTAGTCGTTAAGAGTTTTGGACTAGTATCTGGGAGGCCCCAATCCAATTCCCATTTGCGCCAGGGAAAGGTGCTGGTTAACCTCAGGCCAGGCACAGTCTCCCAGTATAACCTACCTCACAGAGATGTTGCACTTATAAAATGGAGGAGAGGAGAATGATGTCGGGAAGAAAGGTGTTGTATAAATGAAATAAATTAATAAATCAGCATGTGCTACTCATGCCACCCTCCCAGAGAAAGCTCCCCCCAAAAGACTGTTCTGGTCTGGAGATAACAAATGCATGCTGCTAAGAGAGAGAAAGTGAGAAAGGAGGCTTTCCTTAGTCTGGGCAGGCTTGAACTGGGAAGGGCAGCCCGAGCCTCCCTTTTCACTGCCAGCTTTCCCACTTCCTGTCAGCTGATCACCCTCCTTCCTGTTACTACCCCATCTCCTGGTCAGTCATTTCCCAACATGTCTGGGACACATCTGCTCACTCTTGCCCATCTGTTCAGTTCACTTGCATCCAAGATTCCCTCGGCCCGGCTACCTGACCCAGCAAGGCTGGTATAAGAGGAAGCCCCGCCGTGGTTATGGCCCTGTCCCTCTCTTGCTGTTGACCATCCAGCTTGCCTCCTTTGGTTCAACAGAGATGGGAGGTGAAGGAGGGCACTGGAGTCACCAGATACAAACATCCTGCAGTCTCACACGCAGCAGTGTGGGAAAGGGGGCTTACACACCCTATCCCGTATTTACATATGTGTTGGCTAAAATGGTAAAGCATTTATATTAAGTGAAAATGATGTAAGGTAAACAGGCTGGATTTCTGACTTTGATTTTTAAAAAGTATGGAAGCATCTCCAAGGGTTTAAACCAACCAGCCCATAAATCATTGGAGCTCTGTGTGTTGTTGGTTTTTTGTTTTGGCAAACCAAAACATTTGGAAACCATTAAAAAACAGGAAATCTTGGGAGTCAGTTTGGTGTCGTGGTTATGAGCAGCAGACTCTAATCTGGGAGAACCGGGTTTGATTTCCCACTCCTCCACATGCAGCTGCTGGGTGACCCTGAGTCAGCCACAGTTCTCTCAAGAGCAGTTTCTGTCAGAGCTCTCTCAGCCCCACCTACCTCACAGGGTATCTGTTGTGGGGAGAAGAAGGAAAGCAGATTGTAAGCTACTCTGAGTGAAGGGCAGGGTATAACTCTAGGCTCCTCCTCCTCCTCCTCCTCTTCTTTTCTAACCCACCTTGCAGGGTTGTTATGGGGATAAACAGAAGAAGCTTCTTGTAACCATATAAACTTCCAGAAGCTCCTCAAAGGAAGGGTGGGATACAAATATGATAGCTGGGGGGAGAGCTGGACAGGACATCCGGCAAAAGCTCTCCTGACAAGATCCAAGATCACAAGTTGACAGGATTCTTGTGTGATCTTGCAGAAGTCACATAATAGCTGTTTTTTTTGGAACCTACATGAAAAAAAATATAAAAAGCAGACTCTTAGAAAACAAATGTCATACAGAAATTTGACAGGGAGAAAGGACTTGCCTTCTAAAAATGCAAAATTTTGTTGTCGACACCTCCTCTCTTCAGGCAGCTTCCTATTTCTAGTGACACAACAACCCTGCAAGATAAGCTAGGGAGAGAACAAAGGCACCGTGGTATCCATATAAAGGGATATATTGAAACTGGCTGACTCAGATTTGTTTTTAAAATATCCAAGGTGTTTTACAAATATGATGAAAAAGAAGCGTTTTTGAAAATCTTCTGTACAGAACCTCAGACTTTACACATCTGCTGTATGCCAGGAGAGACCCTAGTATCGAGGTACAACTACAAATCTCCTTAAAGGTAGATGGAGGGACAACATCCAATAATTCTTTTTTATTACTGCTCAAAGAAAGATAATGAAAAACCATCCATTTTTGGACTACCAGACAACCTTGTGAAACTTGTGTAAATAAAAGAGAATTGCCAGTGTTCCAATAAATCCAAGTGTCACCAATATAACAATGATAATTAAGCCCGTCGTGAGTTATGGCTCTGTCTTGCCTCAGGCTTCATAAGCCAGCAAGGAAGTCTGTAAAACCCTTTAAACAAATCTCCAAGGCTCATAATATTAACTAGAGTTGCTTAGAAAACAAAGCAATTAAACAAACCCCCCAATGCCTGAAAGCTTTCCATTTCTTCCTTCGGAGAATGTGAGAAAATAAGGAATGACTCTTTTTCTGCAGAGATCACTACTGAGAATGCATGCAAGTGACTCGACATGTTTGAACGGGGTTGAGGAGTCCTATTTTCCCGGGGTGGGTGTAGAGCCGTCAATCTCCAGGAGATTTCCTGGGATGACAACTGATCTGCAGACTGCAGAGAGAAAATGGCAGTTTCAGAGTGTGGACTCTCACCCCCGCTGACCTTCCTCTTCTCCCGAAATTTTGCCCCCTACAAACTCCACCCCCAAATCTCCAGGCACTTCCTGACCTGAACCGGAAACCCTAGGTGAGTGATCCTAGATGAACCAGAGTTGTTATAAGGACTTCGGGTTCAAACAGAGGAAACAAAGTTGATACTTTTTGGACAAGCAATAAAATGCAAATTGCAGACTCATGCAGCCTCAATTTGCCTTGAGGTCATACAGGAAAAGGGAGAGGCATTTTAACCCTATAACCTCTATTTGGCTTTGCTGCTTGAACAGCCTCCCTGCTCTGCTATTATTATTTTAACATAGAAAAGACATATCCTTAAAAATCAAGGTATTTTTGTTGCTGCTTGCCACTCTCACAACATGGTCCTGGACACCAGAGAGGAGCTCACTTTGCTAGCAGACCCACATATTTTGCCAAGTGTGAGTGTGTGTGCGCTTGTGCACATCATATGGGGTGGATGATGCAGTTGGTCTATGGGCATTATGATAAACAGTGGCCTACAAAGGCATGAGGGGCATAAGGCCTTGGAGAGGTCTCCTATGCAAAGACCACTGAAATGGATTTCATTAAAATGTCATGGTGATCGATGCTTCTATCACATCCAGGTCGGATTACTCTAACGTGCTGTAAGGGGAGGGGGGGGTACTTGAAAACTGTCCAGAAAGTTAAATTGGTCCAAAATGTGGCAGCCAGGCTATTATCAGGGGTTGCTTACCAGGGATTTTATCACCCCAATACGGAAAGATTGGCACTCGTTTCCCATTTGTTTCCAATGACAATTCAATACCCTTAAGGCCCCAAATGGCTTAAAGGTAGAAGTCAAAACCCATCTTTAAGTAAAGGGCCACCTCCTCCCATACAGTCTAGACCACTAGTTAAGAGCTGCTTCCCAAGACCTGCTCTCTGTGCCCCACCTGCACAGGGGACTATCAGATACAGGGCCTTTTAAGTGGTGGCATCTTGATTTTTCAAATGCCTTCATTAGGGCTGACAGGCATCCTGCAATGCCAGGAGGCCTCCCTCCAGCAGCTGTTTGCTAATGCTCACCACTGTTCCAAGTGGCAGAAGGAGAAAATGTGGTTTTTCCCCCCCTTTTAATGTAAGCATCCAGTGTGCTACTACATCTCCTCCAGGGGAAATCCAGAAGTGATGTGAAGTAGCTTAGGAACCACTGGTGATTCTATGGTTTACCATAGAATTTCTTGCAGTTCTTAGAGCCACCCCACATAACGTCCGGGTTTAGGGTTGCCAGATCCCCCAGGGGGGTGGGGTTTTGCCTGCCTCAGGGCCCCCCAATCTGCTGGCCCGGATCCAGCTGGTGGGGAAACCCCACCCCCAAAGTGCCTGGATCGGGCCAACAGGCCTGGCACAAGGACATCACCCGAGGTGACATCATCACGCCGGTCATGTCGCTGGGGGAACGCTCTAGCATTTGGCCTGAAAACTCTATTGTATCATAGAGTTTCTAGCAGAATGCTAGAGTGTCCCCTAGCGTGTTGATGTCACTTCCAGGTGATGTCATCACGGTGTGCACACATAGTATGCACACCAAAAGACCCTGGAAGAGGAGCTTCCCCCCCCACTGGCAAAAGGTAGGGACCTGGCAACCCTATCCGTGTTTTCTCTGGAAGTGACATAACAGCACACAGAATGTGGTCCCCCCACTCATGTCCCTGCCCCTGAATCTCCTGTCTTCCTCCTTGCAGTTCACCTGATGCATACGTCACTGTTCTTTTTGCAGTAAACAAGCAAAAAAAACTCTTTACACAGGATTTTAACTGAAGTATTCCACCTTTTGAAGCTGTTTTTCAGGTCCACTTCAAACCTGAAGGCTATGTTATGGATTTCATTTTAGTTTGTTTAATGTTGTTTCTATTGTCTTGTCTGAATATTGATAACTAGAGGTGTGCCCCCCCCACAAACTCGCTCTGTTTGCCAACCTGTAGCTCACAGCAGTTGCAGTTTTAATGGAATTATGAATGAGCCGTTCTGCCTCCTGCCAAAAAAGTTGCATCAGTCCTGGGTGAAGCAACAGCAAGGAAGCCAATATTAACATGAATGTCATACCCTTATTTTCTGTCCCAGTGTGGACCCTACATTGTTCTCTCCTCCATTTTATCCTCACAACAATCCTGTGAGGTAGGTTGGGCTGATAATGTGTGACTGGGCCAAGGTCATGGAGCAATCTTCCACGGTAAAGGTGGGATATGAACCCTCATTTCATGGATCCTAGTTAGATCCTGTGACCCCTATACCACACAGGCTCAAACAGTCCATGGAATGTATTAACCCTGAGTCTCCCAGATCCTTAGCCCAATATTCTAACAAATATGCTTACGACTTTTAAGAAAGCCTTTCTCATAATAACAAAAGGGATCTAACAGAACGGATATTTTCCATCCTCCCTGACTGTGCAGCTTGCTGCTCCTGTCTTTTTGTGAGTAAACCTTTGCTTCCATTGCAAACAGCTGAGGGACGTTTTGGAGCCAATCTGTGCCTGGATGTTCCAGTTCCCATCATTTTTGTCATGGCATATTCCATCGTCACCTTGAAGCTGGTGGCCAATTTTGAGACTCCCCCTCCCATTTTCTGAGGAGTTATGCCTGCCACAAAGAACCTTGACTTCCATTGTAAATAGCATGGGGTGGGAGTTTCTCAAAATAATGGTGGTCCGGAGGTTCCGATCCCCTTCCCTTTTGGCACTGCAACTCCTGTAATCATTCTGAAGCTGGTGGTCCAGTTTGAGACTCCCAGCCTTTTTTTCTGATGAGTTATGCCTGCCATGGACAAACAAATGGATATCTTTTCATTAGTACATTATATGGGCTTTTAAAAGTTTTCACTTTGAGAGCTGCCTCAAACTGGCCTCTGGAGAGGTGACATATACACTTTTTAACTAAATAAATTAAACAAAGAAACAAACGAACAAAAAACCCTGAATGTTTGTGTTGTTACTTAATTTCTATTTATTCCAATGGGCCTTGCACAAGTTTATTTTTCTTGTGCTCTAGAGGACACAGCATTAATATTTAGGATGCACAGAACAACACTACTTTTTTCTTTAAATAAACCATTCAGGATTTGAAGTGAATTTTTGAGATTTGAGGGCCAGAATCAAAAGACCTATGCAAGCCATTCTATGCACATTTAATGATTATATTGCATTTTAGAGAGGGGGAGAGGGTGGTTACGAACCTCCTTGAGGGTGTTCATTCCCAGAAAGGTGCCACAGCAATGCACCTGAGTGGTTTCTCTGCTTGTGTTCCTTGAAGACCAGCTCTCCAAAGCCACCTGAAAAACCATTTTGAACTTTAGGGATGAGGGTTGCCATCCCCCCCGATGGGGGGGGGGTACAGCCACTTTGGCTAACAACTTCCCCCAATTTCAGCCCCCCCCCATCCGCAGCCCTGAAGAGCCCTGCAGTGTATGACGTGCCCAGCGTGATGTCACCTGGAGGTGACCATAGAGTTTTTGGCCAAATGCTAGAGTGTCCCCTGCACAACTTGCCTGGCATGATGACATCACTTCCAGGTGATGTCACTGCGGCACATGCACCTTGTGCATGTGCCAGAAGATCCAGGGGAGCAGGCTGGAGCCCCCCCCCCAGCAGAAGGTAAGGGCCTGGCAACCCTATTGGGGACTTTTAAAAGCGGGTTGGGACATGTCATAGGGCAGGGGGCGGCCAAGCTGTGGTGCAAAGCAAAACCCCACTGGGCATGCTGAAGACTTAAGGCTGGGTTTGGCATCCTCCAAGGGGGTGGCTGCAGATCTCCTGGGATTACAACTGGAGAAATTGGCCGCTCTGGAAGGTGGACTCTGTGGCATTATACCCCACTGAAGCCCCTCCCCCCCCCCCCAAAAAAAAATCTCCAGGGATTTCCCAACCCAGAGCTGGCAGCCCTACCTAAGTCAGAGTTTGGAATCCTAGATGGGCCTATTTCTGACTGCCTTTCGATTGTATGTTGTTGTTGTTGTTGTTGTTATTAGTAGTAGTAGTAGTATTTTTGCATTTGTGTATGTGTGTGTGAGTGAATGTGTGTGTGCCCATACCTGGAAGTCATGGCGACCTCTGGCAACTCCTACTGGGGCATGGAAGACATTGGGAGAGGTGGCTTGATAGCCTGCCTCTGCCTCCCAGCCCTGGTATTCCTTGGAGGTCTCCAAAAACTTCCCAGGGTCAGCCTTGCTTAGCTTCAGGGATCTGACGAGATGGGGTTTGCCTGGGCCATCCAGGTCAGGGCTGGCTTCCTTTCGTTTTGACTTTCAAAGAGTGCCAGTGGGGTGCAGTGGTTAGAGTGCTGGGACCGGATCTGGGAGAACCAGGTCCAAATCCCTACTCATGCCATGGAAGCTTGCTGGGTGACCTTGGGCCACTCACTCACTCTCTCTCAGCCACACCCACCTCACAGGGTTGTTGTGGGGAGGACAGGAGAGCAATGCAAGCTGCTTTCGGTCCCCACTGGGAAGACTGCAAATGGAATAAACAATTAAAACCTTCTTTTGCAAATCTTGTATGAACACAGTGCCTTTTGTTCTCAACAGTGACTGCAAATCCCTACCCCCAGTACCACTGTGACGTTTGCACGTGGTGAGAAGTCCTATGCATAACACTTATGTAGCTGTTTGAAACCTTCCTTTCTCCTTTCTCCCCCTTTCCCCCCTAAAAAAATCTGATTAACAATAAAAGGTCTTTGCAGAGATGAATTAATGAATCCTTTCGCGTATTCAAAAGGACCCCTGGGAGTTCAGAAAGATGAATTATGTAACTGTGCTGACTGACAAGTGGTCACCTCCACCAACCGCACCATCAAACGGCAGTGTAGAAACCAGACTCCTAAAATGAAGAAAGCAGAGGGGAGCATTGCTCAGATCAGGTGCAGAAACTGTTGGATACGTTGTGCTGAATAATAGAGCTCAGCCCTGTAAAATCGCCAATGACAAATCAGTTTGTGCATGGCCCTCTGTCTGTGTGAGGTGAATCTGCTGCTGACAGCAGGGTTTCTTGAGAGAAGGTAAAGCAGAGTCTCCAATAATGACAGGAGCAAACACAATAAGGACATCTGAGTGCACCACTGACAAAAGGTAGCCGGAGCTTCCAGGGCGGTGGCGCCTTGCAAAGGGAGGATACTGTCCCCCCCAGCTCAGCTCATTTAACCCGCTGAAAGATACTTCAATAGGCCTCTAATCCCATTAATTTCCATATAGCAGATTGTGGACTGATATTTAGTGACGGAAAAACAGGGGAAATTGGAGAGTGTGAAAGGAACGTTTTCAACATTGTGATTTGAGAATAGTGGAATATTAACGTAAGAACATAAGAGAAGCCAATGTTGGATCGGTCCAATGGCCCATCCAGTCCAAAACTCTGTCACACAGTGGCCAGAAATACCAGATGCCATCAGGAGGTCCAGCAGTGGGGCCAGGACACTAGAAGCCCTCCCACTGTTGCCCCCCCCCTAAGCACCAAGAATACAGAGCATCCCTTGCCCTGGAGCCCCTATCTATACCTTGTGGCTAATAGCCACTGATGGACCTCTGCTCCATATGCTTATCTAATTCCCTCCATGCTTGTAGCCGCCGCCACCTCCTGTGGCAGTGTCTTCCATGTGTTAATCACTCTCTGGGTGGAGAAGTACTTCCTTTTATCTGTTCTAACCCGACCACCCAGGACTTATTTCTCAATCTGCTCTATCCCATGCATGATCTTATAAACCTCAATCATGTCACCCCTCAGCCGTCATTTCTCCAAGCTAAAGAGCCCCAAGTGCTTCCCTGTTCTTCATAGGGAAAATGTTCCAACCCTTTGATCATTCTAGTTGCCCTTTTCTGCACTTTTTCCAAAGCTATAATATCCTTTTTAAGGTGTGGTGACCAGAACACATTAAAGAAATGGTGCAGGCAAGATGCCATGCTGTGAGGGTTTCCAGGTGGCTTTCTCAAGGTTCTTGCAAGCAAGGACATCGAACATGCACCGCGTAGTAGTAGTAGTAGTAGTAGTAGTATATAATAATAATAAGAAGAAGAAGAAGAAGAAGAAGAAGAAGAAGAAGAAGAAGAAGAAGAAGCATGTATCTTTATATTTCATGGGTTTCCTCCCCAGGATTGGACCCATCACTCCTCCTCATGTCCCCAAGCTACAGAATGTTTTGGTATACTGTTTTACAACAAATGTATAGTTTGGAAGAGAGACTAAAGGTGAACGGTAGCTTTTCTGGACTACTAGCCTATTTAAGCTCTATCTGTCTGTCTTTCTGTCTGACTATCTGCCCTGACCTGGATAGCCCAGACTACCCAGATCTTGTCAGAGCTCAGAAGCTAAGCAGAGTCAACCCTGGTTAGGACTTGGGTGGGAGACCACCAAGGAAGTCCAGGATGGCTATGCAGAGCCAGGCAATGGCAAACCAACTCTGAACATCTCTTGCCTTGAACACCCGATGGAGTCACCAAAAGTTGACTGCGACTTCATGGCAAAAAACCCCACCATGTTGGGTCAACTTATGCTGACCCCTTACTGCCTTTTCAAGGCAAGAGATGAGCAGAGGTGGTCTGCCGTTGCCTGTCTCTGTGTAGCTCCTCTGGACTTCCTTGGTGGTCTCCCCTGCAAGGACTAACCACGGCTAGCCGAGTTTACTGTCCAATATCTGCTGAGATCAGGCTAGCCTGGGCCATCCTAAGGTATGGCGCCAGAGGAAGAGGCAAGCCAGACACCTCCGTGTCATTTCTGGTGGCAAAAACGCTGTTGAGACGGAAGCCTGAAGCTCCTTCCTCTGCCATGCTCTGCTTGCAGCCGAACAGAGAAAAGGAAAGCTGTTTGAAAGACGAATCCCTGCTAAAGTGTACAACCATGATTCAGATGGGGAACCCATGTGACATGAGGATGTTGTGTCATGTCTTTTGGCCCTCCGTCCCAAAGGATCACCAGTGCAGTGCTGCAATATTCTAGCAGACAGAAACTTCTCAGCAACCTTCCATGGCTCTAAGCGGTTAGGTCCCACTTCGGCCAAACTCACAACAGCAAAGAGTCCCAATCTGTTCTTTTCAGCCCAGCTCCAACAGTATGAAGTAAGAAACAAACTCAATTGGCTGGTAGTAGTTAACAGGTGTCTAAAGCCATTAATCTGGATTGGATTGTCCCTGGTGTTGCCATAAAGTGCCATTAAGTCATGGCTGATTTATGACTATATCCCTCATGGGCTTTTCAAGGCAAGAGATGTTTAGAGATGGTTGGTCATTGTTTGCCTCTGCATAGCAACCCTGGACTTCCTTGGTGGTCTCCCATCCAAATTTTAACCAGTGCTGACCCTGCTTAACTTCACAGTTCTGACAAGATCTGGTTAGCCTGGGCTATCCAGGTCCGGGTGGATTATCCATGAGGATGCTTAAACACCAGCCAAACGGGGAGCTGATATTTCATTGAGCAGTTTGGACATTTGCAAACAGCTCAGTCTGTTCACTGGGTTTCTTTTAAGGTGTCCCAACAGGACATTAACGTACGGTGCAGTTGGCAGAATTTCACACATGTTCCCCCGCAGCCCAAATGACGGTCCTACTTTCTCCTCCCCTACAGATCTATCAGTGTAGGATCCCCAACCAGTTCTCTTCCTCAGCCATGTTGAAGTTGATTGAGACCGGTTCCACCCACAGTGTGGACACACACTAGTCTAAGGCCCCGGTCACATGGAGGATTTGCCACGGGAGAGGCACGAATGTCGGGTACAGTATACGGGTGCGATCACAAGGATATGTCTGGCAGGAGAAGCACACCCATTGCCGACCTGTAGCATCCGCCTGAAGATCCGGAGTTAAAAAATACCCTGGAAAGCCTACTAGCAAACCATTTGCTACAGGACGTCGACTGAATACCTATGTGTGATTGCTCAAGTGCGCTCCTCTCGCCGTGTTGACGCATGCCGGAAACACGCACCAACAAACAAAACCCTGATTTGCTGCCACCACGTCTGATCGCGTTCTGGCGCGTTAAATTGCGCCGGCGCAAAAAGCCATGCCTCCCCCCCGCGTTATCTGGCCCGTGTGACCGGGGCCTAAGTAAACCATTACTTGAGACTGGGGGCATGCATCTCCCTCCCTCCCTCCTTCCCTTCTGTAACCTGGGTGCAACTCAGCTGAGCTCTGTATACCAGTGGGATGGCAGGAAGCTGTTGGACTCTTCTGATTAGGTTCACCAGCCTCCAGGTGAGGCTTGGAGATGTCCCAGAGTTGCAGCTGTTCTCCAGAGGACTGAGATCATTTCACATGAAGAAAATGGCTGCTTTGGAGAGCGGACTCTGTATGGCATTGGACCCGGCTGAGCTCTCTCCCCAGGATCTGCCCCCCCCCCAATCTCCAGGAATTTCCTAACCAAGAGTTGGCAACCCCGGTGCTGATACTTTTATGCATGGCCGCAGGAACTGTGCAAGATGTATCCTGCCCTGTATTTTAAAAAAATATTCACTAAAGTAAGTCCCCCCCCCCAAAAAAAACCCCCACAAAAATTAAAGACTCTGCTGTCAGGCACAGATAATGCCGGGGAAAAGTCAATTTAAATTAATGTTCAAAATTATAGCCATACCTCTTGCAAGCCAGTAATTTTGCTTTCTGTATAAAGCTGATGAAGATGGTGCATAGTGAAATCATTTCAACCATGCATCTTTTTTTTTAAGTAAACATTTTATTTCATGTTTTACATTTTTTTATAACCAGCCTAACAAAGGGGATCCCCCCTCCTTCAAATAGGACATTTGGGATTTCAACAATGTAGGGAATAGTTCAAGTGTTTAACACCTATGGAAATCAAACACAGGCATTAAGTCCATGCAAATGTTAATTAGTATTTTATAATTAGAAACCTCTGTACTCTGACTTGCTCCACGAAACATTGATAGAAGCAAAAGGAAAAGGGGGGGGGGGAATGTGTGCATCAACAGAACAGAGCCCTCGAGAGCATCATTTAATGTTCTTTGAGTATGTTTGGAAGCCATTAAGAAAAGCAAGATCATTTGAGACAGGAAGAATCTAGGGTTGTGGGGTTTTTTGTTTTTTATTTTGCTTTTTTGAAGGGGAAGAATATCTATTGTGGTCTGACTTCCAAAGTATGATACACCAAGTATCCCAGCCCACGAAAGAAACTCCAGCAAGATGGGAAAGTGTGATGGACATCTGCTGACCTTTGGCTCAGGTAGTCTTTAGCAGGAGAAGAAGGAGGGGCGTTTGGGTTCTCTGTTTTTGTCTGGAGTCCAACTTTTGTTTACTTTTTTCCCCCTGAGACCCAAGGCCAAGTTTGTCTGGTTACCTTGGGTGTCAGGAATGTACAATAGGATTCTGAAGCTGAAGCTGTATATTTGAAGACAGCAAGAGAGAGAGAGAGAGAGAGAGATAGGGAGAGAGAGAGAGAGAGAGAGAGAGAGAGAGAGAGAGAGAGAGAGAGAGAGAGAGAGAGAGACCAGAATATTCAGCAGAGAGAAAAGGATTTTTCACCAGAGATGTTAGCCCACGGATGTATAGCTGAGCTCTTCTTAAAGCTCTGTGCAACGTATCTCTGTGCGCATCTATGTGCTGTTGCATTGCAATTAAATAATCTAAACATGCCTCATTTGATTCCATATTTTATTTCTCCCAGGAGAAATAACAATAAAATCCACTTGCAAACAATTGCTAAAGTGCACTGAAAATGGATCAAAATTGTCAGGACGGACAAAAGGAAGTACTTCTTTACACAGTGAGTGATTAAAATGTAGAGTTTGCCGACAGAGGATGTAGTGATAGGCATGGGAATAGACAGCTTTATAAGGGGCTTAGACATATTCACGGAGGAGAGGTCCATCCGTGGCTACTAGCCATGGTGACTAAGGAGAACCACCACATTCAGTGGCAATAAACCTCTAAATCTCAGTGCCAGGAGGCAACACCAGGAGGAAGATCTCAGCCTCTGTGCCCTGTTGTTGGCCCTCCAGAGGAACTGGTTAGCCACTCTGTGACAAGATGCTGGACTAGATGGACCCCCACTGGTCTGATCCAACAAGGCTCTTATGCTCTTGTACATTATTCAGCATGCACTATGAATGACCTTCCTCCTAGCAGTGGAGTAAATAACAACTACACTATCTGGACTTTTGCAAAATGGGCCCTGGTTTTTGATGGTCTGCATTAGCATTGTCATAGGGAGGGAAATTTCATTTTCCAAAATTCCACTTTTTAAAAATAAAACTGTTGATTCCTTTGATTTTCTTGTAAAAAGAGGGATTTCTCCATCATTTCTGTTTACAGAGAAAACAATGCACCCTCTTGCAACTTCAGCCCTTGTGGTTGTTCTATGTTATACATCTAGAGTTGCCATCCTCCTGGTGGGGCCTGGAGATCTCCCAGAATTACAACGGATCTCCAGACTACAGCGATCAGCTCCCCTGGAGGAAAGGGCAGCTTCAGGGGTGGAGTCCGTGGCATCCCTCCCCTCCTGTGCTCCCTCCCTTCCACAAACTCTGCCCTCCCCAGAGTCTGCCCCCAAACCCCCAAGAATTTCCCAGCTTGGAGATGGCAAACCTATACAGCATGGTTACTCTAGCGGGAGGATAGGAAGGTCTGGGGTGACACTACTTGCTTCTGAGCATCTACAGAGTAAAATCCTCTGCCAAAAAACACCCAAAACATTTTGCGGAACCTCCCTCCCTTCCCTATGTCTCTTCCAATTTCTGATGGGTCACAGCGGAACTGCTTAGAAACTGTGTTGGGTGTTACAAGTCAAAACACTTCAGTATTTACAGGGTTAATGATGTTTGTTAAGTCACATGTTTGTTTGTAACCAATCTGTTTAGACAACAGAATGCCCGGGAACTTTGGAGCTAATTTGCTAGTCTGATTGGAAACCAAGGTGTCAAGTATTTAGCATATTGGTTTCTCCTCCCGTTCTTTGTTCTGACTGAGAAGGAGACGCCATTCGGCTCTTCCCGTTTTACCTTTTAGCTGTAAGGATGTAGACATATTAGCTCTTTGTTATTTTATATCCTCCTGTGTACCTTTTTCCCATGTTAGGTTTATAGTAAACTTTTATATTTTAAAACACACCATGGACTCAGTCTCTTAATACTCTGCTGACTTACTCAAAAGAATCCCAACAAACTGCCTCTAAATTCCCTTTTTTTAAAAAAAGGAAAAGGAATTGATTTAAGGGAGAAATCACATAAAAAGGAACTAAGACAACTTCTTTTAACAATGCTGTTCTTGCACCCCCTCAGAAGGGTAATATGTGACAAAATGTTTCCCCACTTACTGGAAAGTTAGTGACACGTTTTTGGTGAGCCCAGAGCTACCATCCCACAGGGCATGGGGGGATTGTGTTGACCAGGTTTGTCTGTGTGTGCACAGAAGCAGTGACAGATACTTTCATTACTGCTGAGGCATCCCTAGCTATTAAATCTATTTAATGTATGCCTTTATTTACTTCATTTATATCCCCTCTTTCTCCCCCTATGGGGACCCTAAGTGGCTTATGTCATTCTTCTCTTTCATTTTATCCTCACAACAACAACCTTGTGAAGTAGGTTAGATGGAGAGTGTGCAACTGGCCCAACAAGCTTCTAGGGCAGAGTAGGGATTTGAACCTGGGTCTAACAGATCCCAGTCTGACAGTCTAGCCACCACACCATGCTGGCTCTCTAACTCTATTGGCACTTGAAAGCATTATTGCTGGAGCATTGTAACTATGCTCTAGACAGATTCTCTGAATTCCCAGCTTTCATTAAAAAAAAGGAAGTAAGTCTCTAGCTTCTTCCCTTGTGGAGATATAGAGTCTAGAGACTTACGTTTTTATTCAAAGCTGGGAATTCAGAGAACCTGCTAAGCTGTTACAGTGATCCAGCGATATATCAATATTTTAAGGCCTTTTTTAAAAGAAAAAGAAAAAAAGAGGGGTGCTGTGACACCACTGATGACACCACCGATGATGACAGCACCCTCCCTTGAAAAATCCTGATTATTTAAGGCATGTGCAGAAGGAAATAAACTGACTACATAACTGTGAAAATACACAGAGAGGGCAGAGTTGCAGAAGAACCATGCCTGACCGAATTCCAATGCTTGAGGATCAACTCTCATGAAAATCAAGAGTAAGTCGAATGGGTGGAAAAGCCCACTGTCTGGCTGTAGTCCTACATTGAGGCCTTGCCTGACTGGAAGAACGCTACAGCTTCATGCTATAGTAAGCCCTTCCCAGCTATTTTCTAAGTCCACAGCTCTTTTTTGGAGCATCCTCTTGGGTACAGCCACTTCCCCACCTGGTGACAGTCTTCAAATCGGATTAGACAGCTCAGCTTCATTTAAGTCCTACTCAAGATGATTAAACTTGATTGGGGTTCCATCCTTATGTTGTGGTTCCCAGTCTGTGATTACATTTGCTTAAGTGATACAGCTTCAGATTAAGGCGGAGTAAACCTCTTGTTACTTTTAAGATGGCAGATCAGTTTGTTTTAATATTGATGATTTACCTTCCCATGAGGGGGGGGGGGGAAAGGTTTTAATTATAGCTTGCACCAATTTTGCCTCTAGAAGGATAACGTACTGAAGAAATAATTATATCTAGGAGTAAGTATAATCAATCTCCTGATTTCCTTTCTCTCCCCACCCACTGAACTGAATCCTGATCTAATTTATTATATCATCGCACACCAATTGTTCAATGAGGTAAATGTTATTTTTCTTTGTGCCTTTATGTAAAGCAGTGTGTGTAACTATTTCAGATCACCCATTTTAAAGCACAAGTGAAAATTTAAGGCCTCATTGAGGGAAAAGCAGTAGTTTTTCAACAGACTTGCAAACAAAAAAAAATCTTTGCCAGGAGCAAAAAGCAAAAAAAGGGAATTGGGCATTTTATTTCATATGAATGATCTGAGGAATTTCCAAGGGAAGGCACACACATTCTGGTAAGGCTGGTGAAAGATGGGGAGGTTTCACAGAACACAAAGCTTTTGGTAGTTTTGCCAAAATCCAGAGCCCTGGAATCTCATGCTGCCTTGAAAGACTTCCGTCAGCCCTCCAAGTGCTTTAAGGTGGGCAGAGCAGGTGGCTCTTTTGCCCAGGAAGGCTACTGATTGGTCACTGGAGATTTGATTTGCTGTGCATGTGATTGGATTTGCTGTGTTTCTACAAAGCATTGCTTTAACAACACCCGCTGCCAGAGCACAAAGATCTTCACTGTGTGACTGAAGGTGACCTGTGGCAGCCATCCTGTGATTGGCTCCGCGTTCTGCAGCAGCCATGTCAGAATTCCAACAGTGCCCACGAGCTGGAAAAGGTTGGAGACCCCTACTATAAAGTGTCATACATGCTGAATGCTCTGTACAAGTCAGTAAGCAAATAATTATAACCATGATGAAGCCTGAAGCACAATGTATTACAGATGCAACCACAAACCCTGATGCAGAGTTTACATCAGTCAGAGTTCTTAGGCCCCATTCACATGGAGGATTTGCCGCGCTAAAGGCACAAATGTCATGTGGATTTTCGGGGCATGATCACACAGCAACATCTGGGAAGCGTAGCACACCCGTGGCCAACCCGTGGCATCCCGTGAAGATACACAGTAAAAAAGTACAGCGGAAAGTGCACTAGTATCTGGAAAACGTGGGGCAGGGGCGGGCATCTGATCGCAGGAGCGCTAGTATCCCGTGGCATCCGGCGCCCATCCAGGTCCCGTCGCAAACCGAATGTTTTTCATAAGCGCATGCACACAGACACGTAACTGAAAGCAGTGCTGCTCCACGGAACTGCACATGCGCACAAATGCGAAACGCTTGTGTGATCACGCTGCGCTGCTTCTTTGCCACGCTGCAGCATCGCTGTGTGATCGCCAGCTAACAGCCTAAGCACAGAGACTCGGGGGACCGTGTGATCAGGCTACCGCACTTTATTTTGCTCCGGGGCGAACAGCCACGCCTCCCCCCGCCCGCGTTATCTGGCCCATGTGACCGGGGCCTTAGTACCTTTTGATCCTTTACCTTTCCTCTGTGACAAACATTGGTACACAAGCACAGATAGATGTAGGACACTATGTGAGATAATCTTTATGTCCCTTATTTGTTATGGTTGAGCTAGTGTTGCCAGCTCTGGGTGGGGAAATACCTGGAGATTTGGGGGTGGAGCCTGGGGAGGGCGGGGTTTGGAGTGGAGCAGGGTATAACACCATAGAGCCCACCCTCCAAAACAACCATTTTCTCCAGGGGAACTGATCTTAGCTGTCTGGAGATTAATTGTAAAAGCAAGAGATCTCCAGGTACCACCTGGAGGTTGGCAACCCTAGTTTGAGCATGGTAAATGCCGTAGCATTGCTCCTTTTTTTGCTTTTTGGCTTCTCTCATCATGACTTTTCTCCACACCACTCTTGTGCTAGTTTCTGGGAGGCACTCAAGAAGTTTTATACTGGCCCAAATGCATGAGGTCTCACTGAATCCGTATCTGAAAACCCCTCTGCTAAATTATAAGACTCTAGATGGCCTGAAGCAAAATAACAGATCAAACAAATTCCCTTTTTCCTCCTCGAGGAGATGTGTACATAATGTTGTTTACAGCTAAGTAATTTACCTTCCTTCCTACTTTACTTTTCTGAAACAAGATTCTTCCATTACTCCTTAACTGATAAAGAACCTCTCAAATCGAAACAAAGACTGAACAGCAATTCCATTACAAGTGTTTCCAAGAAGAGTCCTCGTCAGCTTTGGAACTGGGCGCTTCATAGTCCTTAGCTGTCTTGTAAATCTCCAGTGGCCATCTTGGAGGAGGATGACGAGAAAACATGAAGTTAAATTGATGAGCGTAGCTCAATTCAAGCACATTTATTTGGAAGGTCAACACAACACTCCTAGGATCAAGTGCATGGGGCAGGCTGTAAACCTTCTTACATTTCTGTAGGAATAATTCCCACTGAGTCAAAGGGGTCAAAACAGAGACTCATGACAGCTTAATGATTTATTGTAGCAAAAGTTGGGATGACTGAATAGGGCAACTGAACACTTGCTGGTTCAGTTCATGTTCTGCTCATCAGTCTCCAGGGAAACAATTTTTCATTGAGTTGTTTGGCTGTTTGTGAGCAACTTCAGCCTGTTTGTCAAGTTTCAGGTGTATTCTGTTCTGTAAAGTACAGTGCACCTGACCCTATTTCATATATTCACATTTTCATACAGCCCAACAAGAATTCTACTTTCCCCCATCCCCCACTGTCCTGTCATTACTGCATGCCCCCTGATAGCCACGGAACTGCAAATGAGCAAACTAATTGATCAGCCAGTGATTATAAACAGTGTTTAAAAAAAAAAAAAAAGTTTGGTGTTCATTTATGTCTGCATTGTTGAAATTATTTTGTGCATGTATGTTTTTTCATAGCCGGGTAGAATTCGCAGTTCCTACTCAATGTCATTTAATCACCAGACAAGATCTTCCATATTCTTTCTCCCCCCACCACACCATTTCTCCCCAAAGGGGACCCAAAGGAGCTTACATCCTCCTCCCCTCCTCTGTTTAATTCTCATAAGAACAACCCTATGAGGTAGCCTAGCCTGACGGCATGTGACTGACCCAAGGTCACCAAGCAAACTTTGATGGCAGAGTGAGGATTTGAACCTGAGTTTCCCAGGTCTTAGTCTGACATTCTAACTACTACACAACACTGGCTGTCCATGACCATGTAAGAGAATTGATTTCCACTGCTGCACAGAGGCAAATGCACCTTCAGGCCAGAAAGACATGAAACATAACTATCACTGGTACAGGGCATCTGCAAAGTTGCTCAGAGTTGGACGATGGTGAGCTGAAGATATCTGAGATTCGGCTCATGAATGATGGTGGTTGTGGGACATGCTGTGAAGTTTGCAGCATCCCTACTTGTAGATTCCTTTGTTGCAAACAATAATGCATTGGTCTGAGCTATGCCTCTAAACTCGGTTGCTGTTAGGGGAAATTATTGCAAAATTCCTGATGACCCCTTGGTCCCTTTTTAGACATATCAGCTCTTAAATACAATTTTATTAACTACAGGCAAGCCCAATCTCGTCAGACCTCAGAAACTAAGCAGGGTCAGCTCTGGTTATTACTTGGATGGGAGACCACCAAGGGAGTCTTGGGTTGGTATTCAGAGGAAGGCAATGGCGAACCACCTCCATTCATCCCTTGCATTGATCTGGATGGCCCAGGCTAGCCCGATCTCATCAGGTCTCAGAAACTAAGCAGGGCGGGCCCTGGTTAGTACTTGGACGGGAGACCACCAAGGGAGTCTTGGGTGGCTATGCAGAGGCAGGCAAGGGCAAACCCACCTCTGAATGTCTCTTGCTTTGAAAACCCCACGAGGGGTCACCATGAGTCAGCTGTGACTTGAAGGCACTTCCCACCACCATTTCTACAAAGCACAATAAAATTGTAAGCTGAAACTACAAAGATTTCTGGACCAAGAACAAAATAATGTCAGGAAAACTATTCAAAATACAACTCACAATTAATACAATTCAGGATTATGCAAATTGTTTCCTATGGCTCTGAAAAAGAATGAACTATGTGGCTGTTCTATTGTTTTAATATCATATTAAGGGGATTTATTATTTCTTATTTCACCACGCATCTACATTTCCCCGAACATTTAAAATAGTTAACACACCACATAAATAATACATTTGTTTGAACTGATCACAAAATATTTTGAGTTATCCTTCAAACCAGTATAAGGTTAATCAAATATATGGTGTGACATGGGTAAAAACATTATTATTTTACTCTACATAGTAGTAGATATGCAAGAAAGCTCCCTTTCCATTCTTATAAGATGACAGTTCTATAAGAAATGTGTACAAAATGTGAGACACATCCAGGCAATTTACCAGAAAAGAATTATGGGGGAAGCATTTGGGGCAACTGTATGATAAAATATTACAGAATCAAAAGAGCTGAAAGAGAGAGGAGTCTACTGGGGCTTACCTCAGCCCAGCCATCTAAATCAGTGGTCTGAAACCTTTGCAGGCCCTGAACCCACTGAGCTTGAAATACACTGCGCCCCAAGAGTTAGACAGGAAGTCTTGTGATGTCAGAGTCATGTGACAGGAAGGAGCAAGATTTGTGGCCTCACTGGTGTCAAGCTCAGGACCATGAGCAGCAGGCCAAGAGAACAAACATTACTCAAACGGAGGGAAGTGAGGAACAAGCCAAGTCTCAGAGTCAAGAGGAGGTTCTTTAAACTCTTACAGCACTTACATCATCATCCTGCTGCTTTTCTTGGTGAGGAGGTGTCAGGCTCTCAGCAGAACCACTCTTACACAAGCTTTCTTTTGAAAGTTTATTGCAGAAGATTTGGCTACTGTAGAGTCAAGCATCTTTGTCAGGACTGAAGAGGTCAGTCCTGGGGATTGAGAATAAAGTTAGTTCCCACCTTCCATGCATACATCACACAGGCTGCGGTCACACGTAACAGAAGCCACACAAGTGAGACGGAAAACAGCCGGAGTTTCCGGGCGCGATCTCACCAGCACATCTGGGAAGCGTAGCACTCCCGTGGCTCAACCGAGGCTTCCAGCCGAAACTGCGTGGCAAAAAACTAGTACCTTGGAGGTACTAGTTTCCGGAAACTGCGGGGCAAGGGCGGGCGTCTGATCGCGTTTCCGGAGGCATCCAGCGCCCGCCCATGTCCCCTTGCAAATAAGGTGTTTTTTTTTGTCCAAGTCTCTGTGGATGCGCATGCGCACCCAACGGAGCATGCGCATTTGTCATGTACACAAAAATAAAAAACAGTTTGCCGCAGCGCGCGCTTCTTCGTTGCGCGCCGGCTTGTCCTGTGATCGGCACCTCTCCCTTGCCATGGAACCTCCATGGTACCTCCACGGTACCTCCACAGGAGGTCTGATCACGTAACTGCGCAGTAGTTTGCCCCAGGGCAAACAGCCACGCTTCTCCTCTGCAGTTTCCTGCCCGTGTGACCGGGGCCATTGTCAAGCATTACTACAGGTCATGAAAGCTAGCGACCCATCTAGCCAAGTCCAAAGTCTTATCTGGGTGATTTCCCACAAGCGCTGCTCCGCGCTCACTCTTCCCTTTTGCCCCGATGGTACGTGTCAATTTCACACAAGCTGCTGCGCGGCCGCATTTTGCCCCGCAGCTTCATGCAATTTTCCCTGCGTCTACTCAATCTTGTTTTTTGAAGATTGAGTAGATGCAGGGAAAATCGCACGAAGCTGCGGGGTAAAATGCGGCCACGCAGAAGCTTGTGTGAAATTGACACATACCATCGGGGCAAAAGGGAGGAGTGAGCGCGGAGCAGTGCTTGTGGGCAATCACCCATCTGTCTCCCTAGGACGGTTCCCATGCAAACCTGAGAATGGCCTGGGGGCTGCGTAGGAAGGAAGGGTTACGTTTGGTGCATCCTAGTACCTACTGACAATCAAATTCACACTCACTCCCCCCCCCTTGGAATGTCATGACAGCAAGGGCTAACAGATAAGAATACAGAGGAAAACCATGTGTGCCAAGCAAGCATACAAAAGCGAAAGGAAGCATTAGCAATACAGTGATACAGGGATCAATCACCATAAACCAGGCCCGAGTCTGACAGGAGGAGGAGGAGGAGGAAGAGGAAGAGGAAGAGATTAGATTTGTACCCATCCCTTCACTCGGAGTCTCAGAGCAGTTTACAATCCCCTTCCTCTGTGTCAGATCCTCATTTAAGACACTCTCCACAACACTATAGACAGTGATTCTTTATTAGAGATATGATTACTACAGAAACTGGTTCTTTGTGAGGACGAAAGAAAGCGCACAAAATCCAGAGGTTACAGGTACAACCCAATGCCCCCCTCACCCCATGCATACGTCAGCATTCAGGGACTAGCGTTTCTATGACAATCCTGACAGATATACGGTATCTTATCTACTCCAGCCTAGCAAAAGAGTCTCCAAGGCCGAATCCCATGAGAACAGGCCAAGGGGTGCTACTTAAGGAATAATTATGGCTACTACAGGCAGGCACTCAACTCACACACATTCCCCTCAGGAATTCCCCCCCCACAAAGCATGGCAAGGTGAGCAGTGAAGCAAAACGAAGAGAAGCGAAAGTGAAACCTTGATACTCTGCCCACAACAGGCACCCTGTGAGGTCAGTGGGCCTGAGAGAACTCTGAGAGAACTGCTCTTGAGAGAGCAGCTCTGAGAGAACTTGTGACTGGCCCAAGGTCACCCAGCAGCTGCATGTGGAGGAATGGAGAATCAAACCCAGTTCTCCAGATTAGGCTCCACTGCTCTTAACTGCTACACTAAACTTGCTCTCCAGAGACAGAAGGTACACTTGCATGCACATGCACACTAACAGCAACTTTTGCTAACAGGAAGCTCCATAAGGACTCATGACCTAGCAGGTATGGATCCACAACACACCTGAGGGTCCCAACTCATACCTTGAAGACCACTAAGGTCACCATGTGTCCACTGGGAGAGGAGATGTCCTCTGAGACTGCTCTGAGACTCCAAGTGAAGGGCGGGGTATAAATCCAATCTCCTCCTCCTCCTCCTCCTCTTCTTCTTCTTCTTCTTCTTCTTCTTCTTCTTCTTCTTCTTCTTCTTCTTCTTCTTCTTCTTCTTCTTCTTCTTCTTCTTCTTCTTCTTCTTCTTCTTCCCTGAAGTGACATCACACCATCACTGAAGGTCCCCTTCCATGTCTCCTGCTGGTTGCAATAAGATGACAGTGAAGACATAGTACCGTTTGAGCATAATGGCTCTAGGAGAATGAAGCCACTGAACCAAGTCACACAACACAAGAATAGACTTGGTGCCCTGATATCCCAGGCAAGCCCGGTTGCATCAGATCTCAGAAGCTAAGCAGGGCCGACACTGGCAAGTATCTGGACGGGAGACCTCCAGAGAATACCAGGGCTGGGAGACAGAGGCAGGCAACCAAGCCACTTCTCTGAACCAAGCCACTTCTCTGCCATTTATTTATTTATTTATTATTTCAATTTCTATACCGCTCATAACCCCTAATGGGTCTCAGAGCGGTTTACAGTAGTCTACTTGCGTAGTGTATGCCTAACTAGGGTCACAATTTATCGGGGGGAGGGTTCCCTACCAGCACCAATGCGGCAGATCTTCTTCCATTTCTTCTCCTGGCGATGTTGGCGATGTTGCGACCATCTCCGGTAGGCTCTGCTGGCTTCCGTCGATGCGCAGTTGCTTCGGGCGCAGCTTCCGGCTCTACGTCCATTCGGCACCAGCCGTGCTGCGTCCTTTTCGCGGCTGCGTCATCCGGCTCCGCCTCCGCTCGCTCTGGTCGCCGCCTCCAGGATCGCCGCTGCTCCGTCGTCGCCCGGCCGCCATTGCTCTCGCTTCCGCTGCCTGCTGCTGCCGCTGCCATCCAACCGCACTCCTGGCATGGAACCAGGAGGAGGGTGCCTCCCTGCCACCTAGGGCAGGTACCCATTTGTCTACTTGTTAATTACTTTTGAGCCGCTGGGTTGGCGGGAGCTGGGACGAGGGTCGGGGGCTCAGCCCGACCGCAGTGGGGATTCGAACAGCCATTAAGGCTGTCCGCTACAGATGTTAATAATAGACTCGGCAATGCAGGCCGTTTACCAACCATTGGACTTCATGCAGCTCCTAGTAAGCTGTTATCTTTTGTTACAGCCTTTTCTATCAGGCTTACAAGAATATGCAGTTTGGACAGATCTTGTGTTTAATTCTGGGGGAAAATGTAGAAAACATTTTGAGATATAACAGTAGAAAAGAGCAGGAGTCCAGCAGCACTTTAAAGACTAACAAAAATTGGGGAAGGGGAGGAGCTTACGTGAGTCACTTGCTCACTGCTTCAGAAGTGGGATATAGAAGTGGGATACATGGAGAGACATTATTAAAAGCCAGCATGGGATAGAGAGGTGTGTATATGCGGGAACTAAACCATGCTGAATTCAGCCAACCAACCTTGCCATCTGAGTGCCAGAGTGGTGTACTGTTGAAGAGAGGTGGACTCTAATCTGGAGAACCAGGTTTGATCCCCACTCCTTCACATGAAGTCTGCTGGGTGACCTTGGGCCAGTCACAGTTCTCTCAGAACTCTCTCAGCCCCACCTACCTCACAAGGTGCCTGTTGTGGGGAGAGGAAGGGAATGGTGATGGATCACGTGGAGGAGTGGGGAATCGAACCCGGTGCTCCAGATTAGAGTCCACCACTGTTAACTGCTACACCACCCTGGCACTCTATAATAATGTTTCCCCTCCTTGTGCCAAATCCCAGCCCTGGGAGAAAATAGAGCAGACTTCATGGATTTGAGGAGGAGGAGGAGGGAATCGGTTTCTGGAAAACTTTTTGTGTTGCCTCTTTGTGGAGAGTCACAGGACCATTCAAATGGAAAGAGCAAACGTACGCTGAGGCAACTTTGGACTTCAGTATTTTAGTTCCATTTTTCCTCCTGCAGGAATGACACCCTCAGAATTTTCATATTGTCGTTTAAGAAAAATTTCCAGAGCGCAGCCATTGGCCTTGGTTGCTGCTCTGGTCTGAGATATTGATGCCTGTATATTGTACCTCTCGGAGATTTATAATCAGCTCGATTTGCGGCAGGATGCCCAAATCCTCCAATGAATGCCGAGTACAGAGACATACATGGATTAATTAACCTGTCCTCTCTGCACTTCACAGCCATGACTGCAAATGGCAATAAAGCAGACCCTATTGATTTCAAGTCTCTCCACCTTCCATTTTGCAAGATAAATCCATATACAGCTTTCATCCACAGTGTCTAGGAAAAACAGACCTGCCATGCATTGATCCATAAAATGCCCTTACATGGAAACAGGCTTTTTGCACAAAGATTGCTCGGTTGGATTGGGTCCTTAAGCAGAAAAGGATATGGAGTGGGGACAAAGCGTGTCCTTGTTTGGGATTCTGTGCTCCGTCAGGGTGGTTTGCCTTGGATAGGGGGAAGGGCCATCTTCTACCGCTTAGCCAGCAGGCTATCAAGGGTATCAGGGCCAGCAGTCCAGTGCGCGGGTGTGTGGGTGCGTGCGATCACAACATCCTTTGTGCAATTTACTCTTCTTGAGTGAACCTTGGAGTTGGGACCCTTTCCTCCCTCCTTATCTCTTACAAACATCCCTTTGATCATTCTGAATTTTGAATAACAGGACCGTATAGTGCATAGCTGTTAGATCGCGCTAACAAAGGACTCTTAGAGTGATTCAGCAAGTGATTCAGCTTTATTGGAAGTAACGAACAAGCACTCAACTCAGTAAGAAACCAGAACAGAAAACAGTGGGAGCTTATGCTCCTTTTAAACATAACCGGGCTAATGTAGCCACGCCTATTTACAAATAACAACCAATGAGATTGCTAGAATAAAGACCAATGGGAGTCTTTCCCTCCTAGGGAATGGTATCGTTCTGATTGGTCGCTGTTACGAAGCGACCAATAGGAAGTTCGCTCAGAGGAGCCCTGGTCTGGCTCGAAGCTTAACATGGGAGTCCTATGAGGTGATTCATGTAATCATTTCAATACATTACAATTCCTCCCCCCTAAGTTAAGCCATCATCCCAATTGTTTTATTATTTACAAACATGCAATCAACCTTTGTACATCAGTTATTCCAACAGTATTTACACTCATAGTCCTTCAGATAAGTCGGCATTTGCCGCGAACGCTGGGACCTGCGGAGCGGTGCAGGCTCCATGGGCAGACAAGGTTGTGGGTCAGAGTGGGGTTCACTACAGCCTGGATCAGGCACAGACTCGACTGGGATTTCAGCCCCGCACACAGGGTTCTGCCCTGACTCGGGGACAGTACCGGGCCTTTCGGTACTCACCGCCTGCTCTGGGGGTGTCCACTCGACATCAGGGGATTCAGCCGTCGGAGAGTCAGCGCTGTCCCTAGCCCAACGTCTCCTTAACTGATCTATGTGGCGCCGCCATATTCGACCGTCAGCTAACTGCACCACATACATTCGAGTACCCACAGAGTCGGATATAACCCCAGGAAGCCATAAGTGCCCGTTTGCATAATTTCGTGCGAAAACCTTGTCCCCTTTTTCAAACATGCGCACCTTCGGTTGCGCCGTGGTACGCTCGGATTGCTCTTCAGTGAGGTCTGGGTGCATTCGGTTCAAACGGGTCGTGAGTCTCCGCCCCATTAACAATTCGGCCGGACTACGGCCTGTAGCACTACAGGGGGTGGTGTGCTGCAGCAAAAGAAAGGAGCCCAGCCTCTGGCTCCAGTCCCCTTCGTCCATTTTACCCAGGGCCTCTTTGGCCGTCCTGACCATCCGTTCGGCTTGGCCATTAGATGCCGGATGGAAAGGGGCCGAAGTCATTTGGCGTATGCCATTACTCGTGAGGAAGAGCCTAAATTCCTCAGACACAAATTGAGGCCCGTTGTCACTGACGATGACGTCAGGCAACCCGTGGGTGGCAAAAAGTCGGCGGAGCGCATGGATCACAGCAAGTGATGTGGTCGATTTCATATGCACGACCTCCAGCCATTTGGACATAGCGTCCACCACAATTAGGAACATTTGCCCTTGGAGAGGGCCAGCAAAATCTATATGCAATCTGGCCCAGGGTTTACCAGATGACTCCCAGCCTTGGGGTGTAGCTTGTGGGGGATCGGGTCTGACTTGCTGGCATTTGGGACACCCTCGTACCCATTCTTCGATCTCTTTGTCCAGCCCCGGCCACCAGACATACCCTCTGGCCAACGCTTTGGTGTGTACCATACCGGGGTGACCCTCGTGCAGCGACTCTAACACTCTCGTCCTGAGTTTGTCAGGAACCACCACCCTGTTCCCCCATAATACACAGCCCTTAGAAATGGATAGTTCATTTTGACGGCTTTTGTAAGGGCCGAACTCCGGTTCAACGCTTCCAACCGGCCACCCCCTCCAAACCCAGTTTAATACTCGGGACAGCACGCTATCCTTGGCCGTGTGTGCTGCAATGTCCCTGGATGATACCGGGGGTCGAGGAAGCTCCTCAATTGCCAAGACCTCACAGGCGGGGGCAGGGTCTGCGCCAATGTCCGGCACCGGGCACCGGCTGAGGGCATCCGCATGCCCAATCGCTTTCCCAGGCCGGTGCTCTAAGTCAAAATCATAAGCCTGCAAAAATATCGCCCATCTAAGCATGCGTGGGGACATGATGTTTGGCAATTGCTTATCGGGCGCAAAAATCCCCAGTAGCGGCTTGTGGTCAGTGACCAGCAAAAATCGTCTGCCAAAAATAAAATCATGGAACTTTTTGACAGCCGCTACCAACGCCAGACCCTCCTTGTCTATCTGGGCATAGTTCCGCTCTGCCGCAGATAGTGATCTAGAATAAAAAGCGATAGGCGCTTCGCTCCCATCAGGCATCAGATGGCTTAAAACTGCGCCTACTCCAAAAGGTGAAGCGTCAGCAGCTAACACCAGGAGCTTGTGTTCATCATAATGCGTGAGTACGGCATTAGATGTCAGCAGCTCCTTGACTCCCACAAAAGCCTTTTCCTCGGCCTGCCCCCACTTCCATTTTGCCTCCTTGTGCAAAAGCGCGTGCAAAGGGGCCGCCACTGATGCCTTATGCGGTAAAAACGCATGATAAAAATTCAGGAGTCCTAAAAAGGATTGGAGCTCCTTCTTACTCACCGGCCTGGGGGCGTTTTGGATTGCAGATACCTTCTCATCCGTGGGGTGGACTCCCTCTGCGTCAATGCGAAACCCCAGGAAGTCCACACTTTCCACCCCGAGCGTGCATTTTGAGCGCTTAACTCTGAGACCGGCATTTTGAAAACGCCTGAGGACCTCTTTAACCCGGTCCAGTAGTTCCTGTTCAGACCCGCCCGCAATCAGCACGTCGTCAAAATAGGGCACTGTGCCAGGTACCCCCCTTAGTAGACGTTCCATGAGGCCCTGAAAAATCCCAGGTGCTACGTTGACCCCGAATTGCAGCCTGTTCACTTTAAAAGCCCCTTGGTGGGTTACAATTGTTTGGGCCTCGGCAGCCTCCGGGGTGACAGGCAACTGCTGGTATGCCTGGGCCAGGTCAAATTTGGCGAAAATCTTGCCACCCCCCAGGGAAGCCAAAATGTGGCTTATTACCGGGACCGGGTACGAATGTTGCTGCAGCGCCTTGTTAATCGTACATTTGTAATCGGCGCATAGTCGTATGGACCCATCTGATTTGACAGGGGTTACGATCGGGGTCTCCCATTTGCTGTATGGTACTGGCTCTAAAACCCCTTGCTCAACTAGTTTGTCAATCTCTTTTTCCACCTTATGTTTGAGAGACACAGGTACTTTCCGATACTTCAACCTAATAGGTTTGACTGACGGATCTAAGTCAAACGCAACCGGGGGGCCCTTGTACCTCCCCAACCCTTCGGCAAATACATCAGGGAACAGGTCGTACAGCATGCCCCATTTATTTTCAGACATCCTGTTAATCCCAGAAATACCAATGCCCAATGGCTCAAACCAATCTAACCCTAGCAGGTTAACCCGGTCTCCCTCTGCAATCAGGAATGACAGTTTAACACATTTCCCCTTATACTCAACAGTAACAGAGTCCCGTCCGGCCAAGGGAATTCGGTTGCCCTGGAAGTCGGACACTCTGGTTCCCGCAGGCTGGAGCCGCCGCCGGCTTCGGTTCGGGAACAACTGGCGCCAGGACGCGGCAGAAATCACCGTCACGGACGATCCTGAGTCCACCTCCATTGTACAGGGTCGGCCGTCGAGGAGTGGAGTCACGGTGATCTTGCCCTGGCTGCTGGTGCGATTTACGGCCGATGCGCTCGACAAGGTCGCCGTCAACTGGCAGCTTGCTTCCGATGCTGAGGAACGGGTCTTGCCTTGGGTGCTGACTGGAGTGCCCCTCTGCGCTGACCGGTTGTTAGTTGAGGGATCCTTCTTTGCTGATCTGCAGACTCTGGCCAGATGACCACGCCGCCCACACGCTCTGCAGTCGACATCACGAGCCCAACAGGAGTCGCGCTGGTGTTTCCCGCCACAACCGGAGCAAGGCTTGACGTTGGTAGTCTTCGCTGGGGTCCGCTTGCCTCGAACCGCGTTGACGTCATCATCCGCGTCTTCGCCCTCGCTGTCTCGTTGAGCGTGTATACTGGGCTCTGCCACCCGCTGGCGGACCTCCTTCGTGGACTTCTCCGCTGCTTCCGCGGCCACGGCCTCTTCGTAGGCCACTGCCCAGGTCAGGGTGGTGCGGGCGAACAGCCTCTGTTGCAGCCTTTCATCTTTGAGACCGCAGACGAGACGGTCTCTGAGGGCTTCCTCCACGTTGTGGAAATTACATGGCCGTGCGGCTTTGCGAAGGGCCGCCACGAAATCTGCGATGGTCTCGCCTCCGGCCTGGTTCCGCTTGTAAAAAGCGTGCCGGCAGGCGATCTCCGACGGTTGTGGAGAATAGTGAGCCTTAAGCTTCTCCGTGATGTCAGCGTAGGTGACAGTCTTTATATCAGTTGGGGCCACCAACGACCTGGCTATGTCGAAGGTCCCCTTCCCGCAGGAACTCAGGAGGCATGCTCGTTTCTTCGCCTCATCGGTGATGTCGTGGGTCTCCAGATGGAACTCGAACCTGGACAGGTAGGAGTCCCAGTCTTCTGAGGAGGGTTCGAAGCACTCGAACTTCTGGCTTCCAGCCATCGGGGGAGACTTGGGCACCGGAGCTGGTGGCGCCTCCGCCGGATCGGCTGCTGTGCTCTGCTCGCTTTCTTCCGAGTCCGAAGTGTGGATGTCCGCAGGGCTGCCTACCTGCTCTAACATCCCACCTTCGTCGCCAATTGTTAGATCGCGCTAACAAAGGACTCTTAGAGTGATTCAGCAAGTGATTCAGCTTTATTGGAAGTAACGAGCAAGCACTAACTCAGTAAGAAACCAGAACAGAAAACAGTGGGAGCTTATGCTCCTTTTAAACATAACCGGGCTAATGTAGCCACGCCTATTTACAAATAACAACCAATGAGATTGCTAGAATAAAGACCAATGGGAGTCTTTCCCTCCTCGGGAATGGTATCGTTCTGATTGGTCGCTGTTACGAAGCGACCAATAGGAAGTTCGCTCAGAGGAGCCCTGGTCTGGCTCGAAGCTTAACATGGGAGTCCTATGAGGTGCTTCATGTAATCATTTCAATACATTACAATAGCCTTCCCCCTAAAATCCTAGTCCTCTACAGTCAAGGGGCTTCTTTCACTTAGGAAGCATATGATCCTCCAACTAGGTATGCCGGTGTAACAGGCTGGATTAACCCCCCGGCCAGAGTAACCCCAGGGTTACTCTGGCCTAGCCTAGAATAACCCCGGAGGGGTTATTGAGGGGTTATTCTGGCCTAGGCTAGAGTAACCCCGGGTTAATCTGGCCGGCTGTAACAGGCCAGATTCACCACCACCAC